>NW_019272027.1:3592203-3641279 GCF_002738345.1 Cucurbita maxima
TTTTTTTTTTTTTTTTTTTTTTTTTTTTTTTTTTTTTTTTTTTTTTTTTTTTTTTTTTTGCCAACGGGAGTATTTTGGCGATCTCTTTGGCAAAAGAATAAATGCTTTCCTCGAAGATTTTTATTCATGCCCAGCAAAATATTCCTTCTAAATAAATATAAGAAAATCAAAGGCTTTTAAATAAAAAATTGAACTTTAGTGTTAAAACATTGGGCTGCACGTTCTTCCAATCATGAAAAAAGTGGTAAACAGACATCTTATGCATCGCAACTACTGGTACACCACTGTAGAAATATAAACACGTTGAAATTGTGAAGAGAGGAAAAAAGTGAGAACAAAAGGCTGTCATACCTCATTTTCATACAGAGTCTCAAAATTCCCGGATAATGTCTCAACTAATTCAACCAAATCAGATTGATCACCATAAGCATAGCGCAGGTTGTTCCAGAGCTGCAAGAGGATATCAACCATCAATACCAATAAACTTCTTAGATTAGGAGTGAGCTATAGCCACAAGCCAAAGGAATTAAAAACGGGTGTAATCTGTATTGTGTTTATAATACTTGTTTCTTATTACAAGAAAATGGTGTACATTATTTCTATGACAAAGAACCATATACTACAGCATCTATACATGGCTTAAATCACAAGATCGTTTATCAATGCTCCTAAGTCCTACAAACAAGCAGGAGCCTGTTTCATTGCCACTCAACAACTTCTCCTTTGGAATACACTTTTAAAGTCTCACGGACACAATTCATTTTATGTTAATCATACATAAGCTCACCCACAAAAGTTGACCTAAATTGCATCACCTCCTATCTTTACTGAAACCATAAATCCTTAACAAAAGAGAATATATATATTTATCCCATGAAATTGTCATGGTGAGAAATTAATTGATAAGAAAATAAATCTACACCATCCTATTTCATAATACATGTATGAAAATGTTGGTACACGATGAACATATCTGCACATAATATATGTTCCCTTGTCATGGAATTGGGAACGCATGGAATTCCATCAGGCATACATTAGAAATATTTGACCTTGATTTATCTGTTAATAAAGGTGGACTGAAGGCTATTATTATCAATGGTTTTTCTTCTAAATAAGTGGGTACACACGGACAAATTTCTTGTCAACCTTGTACAAATCCTATTGCTATATGATTGTTTTTCTTTGGCATTCATCATAAATTATAAAGTTTATTACGAAGCAACATGAAATGTAGGCAAAGATGTGCAACAGGACACTAATACAACAGTTTCTGATTAAAGAACAAAAACAAACCTCCTGAACATCCTCAAGAAACGCTTCATGTGATCCACCATAAGACCCAGAAGCCAATCTCAAATCAATAGTCCGGAAGTCCAACGGCCTGGAAACCATGGCTGGTGGCCCAAGAAGCCCTTCATCATCATTATCACTTAAAGCCATCAATTTCCTGCCAAGCAAGTTGCAGAAGACTTTTTCATCATCTGCAGCAGCAGCACGGCGTAATACAATTCGACATTGCTTCATCACAATATCTGATAACAAAATAGTAGTTCTCCTCTTGCTTTGTTTTTCAACATTTTGAGGCAAGCCATCACCACATATATCTGATAGTAATGAAAGAACAGCTTTCTGTAGAACAGAAACAAGCATACAAAGAAAATTACAAACGAACAAAATAACGAAAAAGTACAAATAAATTTGAAAAAAAGTAGACTACATTCAACAACGAACGACAAATTCCTGAAGTAAAAGAAAAAGAGCGGCAAGAATGTTTTCCACGGATTATCTGTTAGCTAATAATAATTTGGGATATTATTGAGAAAGATGAAAAAGTATACAACGGCATATACACAAATTATCCGTTTGAATCTTTCCAGATTATGTAAACAGCAAACACTGGCATATTATTATGACCACAAATCAAAAGCCTAGAATAATCCTTTTATAATTTTTTTATTTACTCATTTATTATGTTATATCTGGGTGTAAATCATCTAATCATTTTGCTACCTATTTGTATGCTTCCCTTTTAACAAATTGGGAAAGCTTTTTACAATCTCCCTATAGTAAATTTGAGACATTTTCAGTCTACCAGGCATAGACATGATTTTTTCAAAACATCATACTCCTAAGAAATACAATAAGAAAGTTATACATCATGAAAGTAATAAAGTAGTATAACATAGGTGGTTTATCATGCAACAAGCATGTGGGCACGGGCAACATGCCCTGAACAAGCATGGCCATGACTATTCAGCCCAACTGGCAACGCATGGCCCGCGATGCCCAACGCACAACCCGCGTGCGCCCTCCCTTTAGCTTCATACGGCTCGACTTGGCTTACTCTCTCTGGTGTTTTGGAAACGACTTATTCAGCTCGGTATTCAATTTTAGTACTATATCCTTCATCTTCGACCCTCCTGAAGCTGTTTTTGACGTTATTGAGGGTATTTGACGTTATTGGGGGCTTTCTAGGTTGGTAGTTCGGAACTCCTAAGGCCTTTTTTTTATACAGTTGTACATTCTTTCACCTTAAAAATAAAAATTGAACAAATAACTCATATCTAGGTTCTTTTAGTTTTTGTCACTCAACGGAAGTTTTCTTTTAAGAACTCTTGTTTCTATTCATTAATTAATTTTTCTTATTAAAAATTCATAAACCAAATAGTTATAAAATAGTCTATGCATTAATTAATGAAAATCTTCTTATCCAATCGAAGTTTAATAGATATAAAAAAAAAAGGCAGAGAATAAATAAAATGGCACCTTTGTAGGTCCTGATGCATTGCCCTTGTAAACTTCCTTACTAATTGAATGTTGCAATATCTTTTTTGCCCATTCTGGTGGATCCCTCTCCAAAGCATCATAAACACACTTTCTAATTCTAGTCCCCACATTTGTAGGTAACTTTCTAACAGGTTCTAGCACTTGTGCCCACTCTGGCATCTTACCATCAGTCGCCAGCACCTTCTCACAACCACCGGTGGCATCAGAGTCTTCCTCTTCTAATGTAATAACATGCTTTTCTCTATTTAACGATCCATATATTTGGTTTGTAGCCTCAGCCAGAAGCTGGAAATAACAATTATTAGTGTGAACCAAAAAAAGAATAGATCAGGAGTGAGAATTAGTCTAACATGTAGAAACAAAAGAACTCCTTAACGAGGGAAAATATACATGCCAATGGTTCAAGAGAACATATTGTCTAGAAATTAACATGATCACAGCAAAGAAGTTAGATGTTGAAAATGTTGTCCATCTTAGTTTTGATGTACGAAGATGAACCCCACCCACCCACTTTGCAGACAGGTAAGACAGGACAGTAAACATACTTTCTTAGAAGGAAAAGACGTTTTTTATAATTTTGAAAAAAAAAAATCCTAAATTTTGAGCATCATTAAGTGCAGCCTCAAACTAAATTTTCAGACCAGACTGCTCCAGTGGAATTCAAGGAAAATATAATTCATGTGGCCGCTGCCTTCCAACTAATTATTCACTTCAAAGTTATTACTATCAGTGAACTCGCACAACATCCCTGCATCTCATAAGAATATGTATCCAGTATTAACAAACATAGAAAACATTTTCCCTGCCACATAAAAATCCTCAACAGTTACTTCATACCCAATTCAAAATGAAAATTAAGTTTTTAGCATTGTTGCCGAAGGAAGCCAAGACTTTCAAATATCAGCCTAACTATGCCCTTGCCCATGATAACTCCTTAAAATACCTACCCAACATAGAAGCTTAAAATGGCAATCGTGTGACTTCTGGACTTTCTTTCAATTTAAGAAATATAATCAGACTCCTCATCAAATACAAACCATAGTGCTGTGGTGGTGAGACTACATGTATCATCTTTCCTTACAAATTAAAAGTTTGATGAATTTCAGAAGAGAAAATCAGGCATTGGGTACCATAGTTAAGAATAAATAAAAACTGGAAATAAAGGATGGCGCAAATGTGAGTCTACATGCTCAATAAAAGATTTAAAAGAACTAAAAACTGTCTTACAAATGCATCTGACTCCATCCCAGCCACTCCCGTGAGAGAGCCACAAAGCACACCACCATCACCTTGTAGACATCGAAATACTCTTCCACTTTCACGAGCAGTTACTTCAGCTGACTCAAGATTACCATCCATGGATAAGACAGCCAAGATGTAACGGCGGGCTAATTCTGGCCATGTTAGTTCATTGAGAGGGAGCAAATTCAGCTTTGTTTTCCTAATAGAAGTTGCACTATCCACATCCTTTTTCCTTCCTCGTTTTGGTTTTGACTCTCCAGAATCAAAATTTGGATCCACAAGAGCAGCTACCTTGGATTGAAGCTCCGTAATTAGCACTCTTAACAGAGAAGTGTGAGCTTTAGTTAAAGCTGCACCCATGCATCTGCTGTCTGCTGAGGTAGCTAGTTTACCTTCAGATACCTCCTTCATCACCCTTGTTTCCATTTGTATAAATGTATGTAGATCTCCATTAGCATTCAATTTTGAGGGTACTCGGCCATTTGAGCACTCGGTGCTAAGAGAGTTTATCAACTGGTCTTTCTCAAATTCACTCTCAGAATTTTGGAGAATATTATCCCCATCACCCCGCAGATTGAAAAGATCTTCCTCGAGTTCCTCAAGAGACAAGGCCTCTTCAAGACCCAAGTTCTCATGAAAACGAGAAAAGAAATCCCAAACCTGGGTCAATAAGATAAAAACTAAAGGTTTCATACCAAGGAAATAAGACTATGTCCAAACGAAAAAAAAAAAAAAAAGAAATTTACATTATCTCAAATAAAAAAAATTCCAGCATATACCTGGTAAACATCGCCAGTTAGTTCAGGAGGAATATGCATGCACAAAAGCTTCCCAGGAGGAGGATTTTTGTCATTGGCGTTGCCATCACTAACTAACTTGCCTTTTTTCAATCTTCTAAACAGAAAACTCAGTGGCTCATCTTCTTTACATTCTTCTCCATCAAATTTCTGAACCTCTAAGACACCATTTTCAACTGTTGGCAAAGTCATACTATCTATTCTCTTATTTACAAACTGATATCTTGAACAGGATTGAATTTGTGGAATGTTTTCAAGTATTTCTTGCACAAATTCCATGTCTAACCCAAATCTATCCTGGTCCAGCCACTTTTCAAGTTCATCAGGCAAACTACAGAGCTCGTTCTCAACATCAACCACAGATCGGATGAGGGTAAAACTTGGAAAACCACAAAATTTTGCTAATCTAGAGTTCAGATCACTATTGACACTAATTCTACAATGGCCAAGAAAACTCTGTTCATCACCCACGTGATCACAGCAGAACTTGAAAGTACTTTTCTGGTTGCATAACTCAGAGCATGCTTTAATCAAATCATGTGACATTTGTTCCCATGCTGCTGCTGATGAAGTATCTTCAACTGAAATCTCACCAATTTCATCTCTCAAATACCTATAATTTGAGAGGTTTCCAGACTTTCCAATGGAACTTGCTTCATTATGCTGTCCATTTTGCATCTGAACATTAAAAGCTCCATCAGAACAAATACCAAGGCAAGACAAAATATCATCCTCATTCAGTGGATAAAGGTCTGAGAGAATCATCGGTAAGTTCTCATCGCTTCCATTATTAGTCAACCCATCTTCTTCATTTTGCTCAACAGAAAAATACTCACTTTTTCCCCTGGAGAGGACAGTTGATCCCACTGGAATTGGAAAAGCAGAGCACGCACACCTCCTAACCTTAAAAAGGGGTCCAGAATCACCGCCATCTAGCACTTCATTAATAAAAAGAGAACCAGTAACTTTGTCATGCCAACAAGATCGAAAACCTATTGGATAAACCCGGGTAACATCATGATATGACTGTCGTACATCAATTTCTCCCACAGAAAGAACAAAGAAGTCTTCAAACTGAAGAGGAAACCCTTTCTATGCAGTAAAACAGGCCAAAAATCAGCAAGGAAAATAGCAATAAATGATTCATTTAATAACAGAATCAGTACACAGGCAATATAGGGAAAGGTTAGAGATGCATAAAGAATAAACATAAATTACTAGAACACATACGTAACAGTGTGATGAAATGGAACCTCCATTCTCTTCCACAACAACAGACGGGCTTTGACGGTCACACAAGAACCCCTTACATCGATCATTAATCAAACTTCCGTTGTTATCAACAGATCCATTGGCAACCGAAGATTTGGTAGGCTTTCTTCTTTTTGGTATATAAGACTTTCCAGAAAAAGGTAATGAACCTTGTCTTCTTGCTTTGGGTTGCATAGAAGACAACAACCCAAGATGACAAGCAACTTCATAGACTGAACTAAAAGTCTTCCCATCAGGTGCTTGGTAAATAGCATAAAGTTCACAGCTGTCGACTGACTGTTTAATCTCTACACACCATCCTTCCTCCAACACACCATGTCTCTCAGAAACAAACTCTCTAAGCGCCTGCAAGAAGACTTCACTAGTATTTTGCGATGACAATTTAACTGATGCGCCCCTACCACTCCTACAACTTCCTAAAGGAGAGCCCAAATCCACATCTAAGCTTCTTCCCATGACCTGTGTCTGCTGCAATATATCTTCTAAACCCATTTTAACTTTGTTTTTCACAATATCTGAAGTTCTTTGAAGACCATATCTATTCCCCAAATGTAACAGGTTTCTATGTTTTGCAGATGGGCAAACGGAAGTACCACAAAAAGAATTATCTTCTGCAGCATGCTTTCTAGAAAAAGAAAAAATTAAAATGGAAGTAAATTTCTTATCCCAAAAAAATTAATGAATCACGTTACTAAATATTAGTTTGATCTCAAGAGATAAAGTCAATCCTAATTGCCAAACATACATATCTTCAAAATTAGATAGATGAGAAACACATACTACCACTGCATAGACAAGAGTAAGGCATCCTCCAATGCATAGTGTAGAAGACTAACATGGAGATATGAAATGGTGAATTATGTGAGACGAGCAAACAGCTGATGCAAATACACATTATGAGCTAAACCTATACATTATGCTTCGCAGCCCATT
The DNA here is from genome assembly GCF_002738345.1 of Cucurbita maxima. Lineage (NCBI taxonomy): Eukaryota > Viridiplantae > Streptophyta > Magnoliopsida > Cucurbitales > Cucurbitaceae > Cucurbita > Cucurbita maxima. The sequence continues at coordinate 3,599,238 of NW_019272027.1, forward strand.
TTATCCCCTTCAGCAAAGATCATAGGACAAGAAACCACATTTAACTGGCTCACAGTTCCTCTTGGACGTGGCAGAGTAACTTGAAAATAACTAACTAATTTCCCCACAGTCAAGATGTTTGGGATTAAATGGCTCAGATTCATAGTCCTTGCTATATAAAGTTTGCTCTTCCTAAAATTAGCTCATCTTCACAACATCTACGGAAAAACAAAACATTACCAGAAAACATGCAGACTGGAAAAACAGGATCTGAGTACACATTCTTTGACCCAGAAACATGCTAATGGGACGTACTTTGCTGTATCCTTATGGAAGCAGAGTGAGCCAGCAAACTCCGAGCAGAAAAACTAAACATATGATTTATGTGAGTGTTACAGTCACTATTTCTAAGAGATTTACTAAACCTGCAATCTATAATCACTGACATATTCTATCGTATTACGTGTGAAGCACTAATCCTCAAACATTTTAACACTCAAAACGATAATGACTACCAACTAAATTTCCCTAATATGTAAACTTTCCAACTCAAAGTTCTTGTGGAGTGGAAACCCCAAAGAAAAAGTGCTCCAAAAACTGACAGCAGTTAGCTAATCGACAACCAAAAGAAACTACACCTTCTCTTCCCCATTTCACCCACAAAAAACCCCATACCTGAAACCCGGCAACTCCTCACCATCCTCGCCACAAGCATCACCATCACTCGGCGGAGAAGCGTTAATATCCAACAGCTGCTTCGACTTAACCCCAAGCGGCCACCGCTTACTCTTCACCCCGCTGCCAAAACAGTCCTCACATACCCAATCCTCGAAATTCAACGCCTGAACCCCCCGCATTCGAGCGCAAGCCAAATGAAACCCCCGCTCGCATCCGTCGCACACTACCACATGACCGTGCACCTCCGGCTGACCGCACAAGCCACAGACGGAGCCACGAAGCCCGCGAGGGACATCAGCCGGGCCACCATCAGGCGGCGGAGGGTTGTCATGGAAGGAACGGACGACGTCGAATGTATTCGATAGGTTTTCAGAGAAAGAAGAAGGGGAAGGGATCTCGTTGAGATCGATGCCGATACCGGAGCGGGTGGTGGTGGAGTCAATGGGGTTGGGATGGTCCTTGGGGTGGTGTTCTTCGCTGGAATCGGCGAGTTCCATCATCCAAGAAGGGATTCAGAAGAGAAGTGATTGAAGAAAAAGATGAAGGAAGGTACCATAGCTCAGGTGAGAGATTCCGGTGAATGTGACAGGAATCAACGGCGGAGATTTGAGGGTTTTGGTGGTTCCGTTTTGGTTTTTGGTTTGAGAAATGGCAGATGTGGGGAACGGAAGAAACTGTGGCCAATAACAGAACCGGACCGTATCGAAGAGACCGACCTTCTTTTCTTTTTGCCCCTGGTTCTTCAGTTTTACCCTTTGGTTAAAAAAATAAATAAATTACTGGAAAAAATTACTAATGTAAATGTGAATTACCGTGGTCGACGCTGACGGCCATTTCGACGGCGCGTGTTTTTACCTCGCCGTCTTGGCGAGTACGGCAGGTCACTCTTGAATGCCTTTGTATTCCGGCAACTAGAGCGCTACGTGACTTGGAAAATGACGTAATTGCCCATGGTGATTAGGCGCCAATTGGAAATGGATGTTTTTCCTTAAATGTAAAATTATAAAATTAATCCATATTATTTTAAATTTTTAAAATTTAATCCTTTATCTCAAGCTAAAACATATATTTGATTAATGGTATTTCAATTTGATATCTCACACGTCCGTTGGAAAAGAAAACAAAACATTTTTTTACAAAAGTGTGAAAACCTCTCTTTAGTATACACGTTTTAAAATCGTGAGATTGATAGCGATACGTAACAGGTCAAAACGAACAATATCTACTAGCGGTTGGTCTAGGATGTTACATTGCAAGTCCATTGTTTCGTTTTTATTTTATCAGGCATTTTCTAATAGGGAAGAGCCTTCCATTTTTATCAAATGACTCAGTTCCTCTACCTCTTTCTCCATCCCGACTCTCTTTCTAGTTACAAGTCTTACTGGGGCGTAAACTTTCTTGTTGTACCAAAATGGAGATTTGATTTAAACGACCAGATACAATAGATGAGTTTTGGTTGATAGAGCTACTCTATTGTTCATTTCTAATAAAAGTGATTGACTCAATTCACGAGCTCTTAGTTATAAACCATAACGGTCATAGTGACTTTCAAACATACGAAAAGAAGGGAAGAATTAAGAAGATGTTTGACAACAGTGTTGCGTGTGAGAGAGCACATATCGTTGATAGAAGCCAAGACGTTTGAGTCATGCACGAGACAGCCGAAATCATCATTGCCTGTAACAACTCAAGCCCACCATTAGCAAATATTGTCCGCTTTGACCCGTTACGTATCATCGTCAACCGCATCTATTAGAAAGAGATTTTCACAATCTTACAAGGAATGTTTCGTTCCTCTCTCCAACTGATGTGAGATATCACGTTGGCACTCACACTATGGGTCATAGTTACTTGAGGAAGACACTCGTCCAACCCGTCCTTTATCACATTCCCGCTACATATCATGAAGAAGACACTAAAATAACCTAAATGAGTCGTTTAAGAACTATCGAAACATATGAAAATTAAATTTAAACAAAGTAATAAATAAAACCTTGTGAGGGAACCAAGAGACAAGATTCTTAAAAAAGACGAACATAGCGTTGGCATCTATGAATTTAAATTAATACAACGAACACATGCACATAAGACATATAATAGTAATAATAATAATAATAAAAAGAACCATATAATATAATGCACATTAATTAATAACATAAATAAGCTACATGGGCAGCTCGCACCGACACTTGAAGAGTGGCCAATTGTGGCAATGGGTCCATTAGAGATAAAGCTTGGAATGGCCAACAAAAATCCAACACAATCAATCAAATTCAATGTGCCGGTTCGTTCTTCATTCTTCGTTCTTCGTTCAAGTTCACCACTAGTAGATATTATCCGCTTTGACCCATTACGTATCATCATCAGCCTCACAATTTTGAAATGCGTTTACTAGGAAAGATCTTCTCTCTAACTAATGTAGGATCAATCTACCCTTTTTGGAGGCCCAACGTCCTCGCTGGCATACCCCTTTAGTGTCGGACACTGATACCATTTATAACAGCTCAAGTCCACCACTGGTAGATATTGTCTGTTTTGACTCATTACCTATCATCGTCAGCCTCACAGGTTTGAAACCCGTTTACTAGGAAAGATCCCCTCTCTAACAAAGGTAGGATCAATATACCCTCTTTGGAGGCCCAACGTCCTCACTGGCATACCCCTTCAATGTTGGACTCTGATACCATTTATAACAACTCAAGCCCACCGCTGGTAGATATTGTCTGTTTTGACTCATTACGTATCATCATTAACCTCATAGTTTTGAAACGCGTTTACTAGAAAAGATCTCCTCTCTAACTAATGTAGGATCAATCTACCTTCTTTGGAGGCCCAACGTCCTCGCTGGTGTACCTAGTGTCGGACTCTGATACCATTTATAACAACTTAAGCCCACCGCTATTAAATAATGTTTGTTTTGGCCAATTACGTATCATCGTCAGCCTCACGATTTTAAAATGTGTCTACTATGGAGAGAGTTTAGCTCTACTCCGATCAGTGTTTTGCACCGTCCAATGACTGACTCTGACAGGAGTAGGGCTAGACTCTCTTCATATTAAACACGTTTTAAAATCGTGGGGTTGAAATCAACCAATTGAATTAAAAATAAATAAAATATACATTTTGAAAAAAGAGAATACACATAATTTGAAGTATGAGACAATTTTGTGTTTGGTAAGGCATGTGGAGTTGTTGAATCATATCCAATCTCAAAGATTCAACCACAATAATTTATTTTCAAGGCCTCCAAATTCTACAATATTACATTTTCATGCTTCATTTTAATATTTTGATATTGATAAATAAAATAAAATTTCAAATTCAACAAATTCCGTGTAGTGTTTTGTAGCAGAGATCCATCTCTTTAGGATTTTCCCTTTCGTACTTTCCCTCAAGACTTTAAAACGTGTCTGCTAGAAAAGATTTCCACACTCTTATAAATGATATTTTGTTCTCCTCCCCAACCAATGTGGAACATCACAATCCACTTCCTTCGAGACCCAGCGTCCTCACTGACACTCTTTTCTTCCTCCAATCGATGTGGGACCGCCACCAAATCCACCCCCTTCGGGGGCCAACGTCCTTACTTGCACACCGCCTCGAGAAACACCGAGAAAGCTCGCACATCGTCCAATGTCTGGCTCTGATACCATTTGTAACGCTCCAGATCCACTACTAGCAGATATTATTCTCTTTGGGAACGCGTCTGGTAGGAGAAGGTTTTCACACCCTTATAAATGATGTTTTGTTCTCAACCAATGTGGGACATCACATGCTTGATTTTGGAAAAATTTTATCGAGAATACTATACTCTCTTCTGTTTAGTGTTTGTCATGTTAGGATTATTTAAACGAATAGTACTCCGAGAGCACTGAAGATTTTTTTTCAACCCAATTCGTATACGCACTTGGTATAACTTTTCTAACTCACAAATTTATCATGAACAATATTAGGTCGCATTTCTTAAAATGTATTTAATGTTGGGAAAACGAGATGAAGAAAAAATAAAGTGGTAGAGTGAGAAAAATAAGGAGAAATGGAGGGAGAGGATCGGAATCCACAAATATAGGAAGGAAACAGTAAATTGATTTCCATGGGTGAAGGCGGGGTCACATCACGTGCACTACCTCTGCCTCTGCCTCTGCCGGCCAAAACCTCCGCTTCTTCTTCTTCTTCTTCTTCTTCTCATTTCCCGTCACTGACACTCACTCGCCGGTTATTGATCTTTCTTAACTCCTTCCATTTCCACCGCATCATTTGCAGCAACTTCCTCTCTTGATCGCCATTACCCACTTCGTATTTACTATCATTTTTCTCTGGGTACTTCTCGAACTACTTGATTTCTTGTTTTTTTTCATCTGGGTTTCTGTTTGATTTCTAGTTTGAGGCCTTGAATCTGATGTGAATTTGAATTGAAATGTTTACTTGGTACTGTTTGGTTGTGATTTTTTATCTGTTCAATGTTCAGATCTTGCCCCTTTTTTATAGTTTGTTGTTTATAATTGAGGGTTTTGGGTGTTTTTGATTTTGGGGTTCTGGATCTTATTCGTTTTTAGTTCTAGTAACCAATTTTGGAGCTTTGTTTTCTTATCTTAGTTGGATGTGTTGCTGATTTTCTCTACGGTTTGTTCGTACTTCAACTTTGGTTTATGATCACTGGCGATTGCTGCAGTTATTTGGTTTTGCATCTGTGTGGATTTTGATGAATGAGATTGCAACAGCCCAACTGTTAGCCGATATTTTCCTTTTTGTGCTTTCCGAGATTTTTAAAATGAGTCTGCTAGGAAGAGGTTTCCACACCCTTACGAGGAATGCTTCGTTCCCTCTCCAACCGATGTGGGATCTCACAATCCACCTCACTTGGGAGCCTAGCGTTCTCCCTGGCACACCGCTCGGTGTCTGGCTTTGATACCATTTTTAACAGACCAAGCACACCGCTAGCAGATATTGTTCTCCTTAGACTTTTCCTTTCGGGCTTCCTCTCAAGGTTTTTAAAACATGTTTGTTAGGGAGAAGTTTCACCTCCTTATCAGGAATGGTTCGTTCCCCTCTCCAACCGATGTGAGATCTCACAAAGATGGGATAGTGATTGTTGTGAGTGTAATTGTGAGTGAGATTGTGATGGCAAGGAGAGATATCTTCCGGATGTGGGCAGGAGGCACTCTCGATTTCGTTTAGGAGTTGCTATGTTAGAATGATTTTGATTGTTGATCAAGTGATTGAGTGACATTAGTGAATATCATTACCATAGAGCCTGAAATTTCATTAGAGTATGATTTATAACAACCCAATTTCACGGCTAGCAAATACTGGAGCCTCTTATGGGCTTTCCCTTCTAGGCATCCCCTCAAGGTTTTAAAACACATATGCTAGAGAGAGGTTTCCATACCCTTTTGAGGAATGCTTTGTTCCTCTCTCCAATCGATTGGGATCTCACAGATTTTTTCCTAGATTCAAGCTATGAGCTTCAAATTCAAGTTGCAAATGTGGGTGCACTGGAGAGAGTTCCCTGTTTGATCTTCCAAGGATTTAATTCTGTTATCTGGGTTGGTATTGCAGAATTTTTTAGCCTCTACTTCTGTCGAACATGGAAACGTTTAAAAGTATGACATTTTCTTTTAGATTGATGAGAAAAAGTAAAGAAAAGAATACGAAATCGCTCGTTATCTGGTCTTTTTATAATTACTTTTTGATATGTAGCTTCTAAAAGAAATAAGTAAATTAGATATGTAGCTTATTTCCTAAGGTAGTGAACATCATTGAATCTAATTACTTTTTGATATGTAGCTTCTGATGTTTTTCGTGCTCTAAAAGATTTCCCCTCTGCGTCGTATATCGCAACAGCCATGTCAGAGGAAGCTCTTAAGGCCCTTAACTCAATGCCTGGACTGGAAGGGAACAACGAAAGCTTTTGTAAAGAGGATCTTAGTAAACAAGGAATAGGTATAAAGGCTGCCAATGGGAACATTGAAGAACTGAAAAGTAAAAGCTCCGCTTCTATCAGGCCTCTAGTAAATGGTGAAAGTAGCAACCCTGTTGCTGAGGTTGGTAGTTCGGAAGTAGAATATATCGAATCTGAGAATTTGACCGATTTAGAAGATGTTTCGTCAAGCCTTAAGGTATTAACACTACTAGATTTGTTCAGCTGAAATTTAGTTGTTGGGTCGATCATCATTGATGATTCATGCTCGGATTCGTTATATACATAACTTGGACTACATCTTTACTCGTTTTAACCTTCAGACACTCTTAGCTGGATTAGGCTCAAAAGATTGGGTTTTGGTTTGTGAAGCATTGAATAATACAAGAAGACTAGCAATATATCACAGGGAAGACATGCTCGATATACTGTAAGTCGTCAATAGTGACTCGATTCATTTGGTTTTTCCTTTTTTACTCGATTCATTTGGTTTTTCCTTTTTTACTCGATTCATTGTATTATTTCTTATACTTTCTTGTGGCAGGGGAGACGTGATCTCACTTTTGGTGAAATCAATGAAAAATCCTAGAAGTGCTGTCTGCAAAACTGCCCTTATGACATCTGCAGACATTTTCATTGCTTATAATGACGAAGTGATTGAATCATTAGATCCCATGGTAACTGTAACTTGCACTGTTTGAGTTTAAACTTTTTTATCTTACATTTTTCTTCAATGGAGATCTCTTTTCTGAGCTATGAATGACTTCTTCAATGGAGTGCAGTTGTTGCAGCTTCTTCTGAAGTCTTCTCAAGACAAACGTTTTGTGTGCGAAGCTGCCGAGAAAGCTCTGGTAGCAATGACTTCTTCGTTTTCCCCTGCATTATTGTTACCAAAGTTGGAACCATATCTTAAGAATAGAAACCCGAGAATTCGAGCCAAGGCTTCAATGTGCTTTTGTCGAAGTGTTCCACGACTGGTGAGGATTTTGCTTCTTCATTCGTAGCATGAACCTTGTTTGTTCATCATGTTTCTATGTTCATGAAGTTTTGGACTCTTACCCCCATTTTTTTTTAATGAGAAATCTCGATATCAATGAGAGAAATAAAAGAAACTTATGTATAAAAAAGCCCAAAAAGAGGAGGGAAAGCTTTTGCCCCAAATTCGGTAAACAAAAGTAGGACCGATTTGAGAGGATAAGACCTAAAGAATAATTATGAAAAGCCTTCGTGACAGATGCACCGAAAGAATACTAAATTTCACATGATAACACATCTGTTGTAGATAGTCATATATAGTAGATGGTTGTATTGGATACAACTATAGATAGTAAACTGAACCATGTATATATTGTGCTTTGAAAATATACTTTTCTGTATCCTCTATATTCTCGACCGTCAATATAAAGCTTTAACCAATATTCTTCCTTGCATTTTCTTTCTATTGTTCTTTGTATTCATTTAGATCGAGTGTTTGCGTTGTTGTGCAATCCTAACAACATCTCCTCCCAAGATCTCTCAAGCCCCAATCTTTGGATATCTAGTTTTGTGATTGCAAACAAATTGTATATGCCTTAGATATGCCAAACGTTTGTTCCTATGTTGCTCAGCTGTATGTTTACTGTTAAAGGTTTTTCTGTCTTCTTCTGTTCTTTGTTGATTTACCTCCGCATGTTTCATTGTCTGATTTCCCACTGTCCCTATGTCTGGAATCTTTCATATCTGTTCTGCTCACTTGTATAACACATATTTATGGATAGGGTGTTGAAGGGATAAAAGCATATGGAATCGACAAATTGATTCAAACAGCAGCATCCCAGCTCAGTGACCAGCTTCCCGAGTCTAGGGAGGCAGCTCGAATCCTCCTCGTGGAGCTGCAATCTGTGTACGAGAAGTTCACCGACCTCCCAACGACAACGCCTGAAGATCCAGAGAAAGGCTCTTGGGAAGACTTTTGTCAATCAAAGCTCTCCCCTTTAAGTGCACAAGCTGTCCTTCGCGTCAAGAACGTCTCTCGGGAAGGTATTGTCTCGAGTTCTTGAAGCTTAGTAATGATGAAAATATCGAAACTTCAATATGATGTACCCCCCCCCCATTGTTCTTGAACCTCTAGCCATGTGAGGAGCTTTAGCGCGGCTAGCGTATATCCATGATAGCTATTATTCTTTCCCTTTCTTTTGGTTTGCTTTGTAAATTCTTTGAAAACTTTTGAGGTACTGCAAATACGGTTGAAGTGTGTAGTTTTTGCTATTTCTGCCTATAGCTTATAGTGACTGCAATATTCTTTGAGATCCACTTGAAACTATGATATTGAGGGTGTGAATATTATAAATACAAAAATTGGAGGTTTAGGGAACAAGATATTCTATGCCTATACTTGATTTTGTTTCCCTATGGATATATTGATATCATTTTATTGTTTTGTGCATTCAAACGTTTGTAGTAATCATAGTATATTATTGGGAGATCCCACATTGATTGGAGAGGGAAACGAAACATTCCTTATAAAGGTGTGTAAACCTCTCTCTAGCAAACACATTTTAAAACCTTGAGGGGGAGCCCGAAAGGGAAATCCCAAAGAGGAAAATATTTGCTAGCAGTGGGTTTGGACTGTTACAAATGGTATCAGAGCTAGTCACTGAATGGTGTGCTAGCGAGGATGTCGGCCCCCTAAAAAGGGTGGATTGTGAGATCTCATGTTGCTTGGAGAGGGGGAATGAAACATTCCTTATAAGGGTGTGGAAACCTCTCCCCAGCAGACGCGTTCTAAAACCTTGAGGGGAAGCCTGGAAGGGAAAGTTCAAAGAGGACAATATCTACTAGTAGTGAGCTTGGACGGTATCTTTTGTTAATATTTCTAGGCATAGATGTATGTTTTTTCCTTTGTTTTGCTACACATAAAATCACCTCCAGTATCTATCTATACATCCATCTTTGGTATAAAGATGGCAAGTTAGTCTTCAAGTTGTGTACGTGTACCACGATTCAATGGGTGTTTACCTCATGGTTTAGGTTGATATAACTCGAAACTAGATAGTCGAGCTTCAAGGTTGTGTGACTATTGACCATAAACTGCAAGGTAGAAGTAAACATGTCATCCATTCATAGAAAAATCAGGTTCTTTGGCATTTTCAAACTGGAAGGTTTGGATGTTTGCCCCTTTCATGAACTCCTTTAGATGTATACTTTTGTTCATATAGTCTGCAGAAGACATATCGTCATCTGTGTCGTGTTGTCGTTGTCGTATTCACTATCTTGTTCTATCGAATCTATGTAGCATAAGCTCTCTCTCTCAATGCTGATGTCTTTACCAATCTTCTCTTCTTAAGGCTCCTCCAAGCTACTAGAATCAAGCTAGAGGTATGTCGAAGCTCTTGTCATGCAGGCGTTTAAATTGCTCAGCAATGAACATGAGGTCGTCCTCGGCTCGAAGAGAAAAGGCTTCAACTTCTGTAAGCATTCGGACAGTTATGAGTAGAAGAAGGCATATTCAAACTGGAACTTGGCATCAAAGCCCACATCAATAGTTCTTCACCACAAAATCACCTGGTTTTAGTGTGTTGGAGTTGAACCCGGATGGGCCGCCATTTGTTGTAGAGCTCTTTCATTAGGGGTATACATGGTCCGGATTGGGCTGGGTTGAAAGATTTTTTTGACCCAACTCAAAGCTATTCTCTGATTTCGGATTGGGTGGTCGGATTGTTAAAAAAAGAAAATTTAAATTTTTTTATTAATCTATAGTTCATAATTATTCAATACAATTAGATAAATGATATTAAAAACTCACAAACACAAATTTAAATGGCCCGAAAAAAATAGAACCAACCCAACTAAAAAAATTTACAATTCAAACATTTAGTTGGTATAAAAGATATCACAGTCGACTCAACTCAACCTATAGTATTTCTATCATCTATGAATAAAATTTAATTTTTTCCAATGGAAGGTCAAAGTGTGCACGTGTGTAAATAGGTTAATAAATTAATAATTTAATTAAAAATCAAAGGGAATTAATTGAATTAGATTTTTTTTTAGAAGAGTGAAGATATTTTAAAATATTTGCCCATCTTATTTGAAAAAAATAAAAGTTGCAAAAAAAAAAATAATAATAAAAGTCACGTGAGAGTAAAGATTGACCAATTAATGTATTCGTTTTTGCACGTTTTCAAGGTAATAACTTAATAAATAAAAAATTGTATATTATATTTAAAAAATCTTCCCAATTTTTATAAACGTTTAAAATGGATGGAAAATGTACTTTCACAACCCAAAAGAATCATCTATTTTTGTGTTGGATTTGATTGGATTTTAGGAGTTTTTTTTTTTTTTTTAATTATTTCTAAAAGACCATTAACTTGAAAAACGGACCAGATCCTGATCGGATAATCTGAATTTTTTGAGTTATCGATATGAATCACTATTGTATAACCCTGATTGGATTGGGTAATCTGAATTTGTTGAGTAATCGATATGAATATCACTATTGTAAAACCCTGATTGGATTGGGTAATCTGAATTTTGAGTTATCGATATGAATATCACTATTGTAAAACCCTTGATTGGATTAGGTAATCTGAATTTTTTGAGTTATTATCGATATGAATATCACTATTGTAAAACCCTTGATTGGATTAGGTAATCTGAATTTTTTGAGTTATCGATATGAATATCACTATTGTAAAACCCTGATTGGATTGGGTAATCTGAATTTTTTTTTTGAGTTATCGATATGAATATCACTATTGTAAAACCCTGATTGGATTGGGTAATCTGAATTTTGAGTTATCGATATGAATATCACTATTGTAAAACCCTTGATTGGATTAGGTAATCTGATTTTTTTGAGTTATCGATATGAATATCACTATTGTAAAACCCTGATTGGATTGGGTAATCTGAATTTTGAGTTATCGATATGAATATCACTATTGTAAAACCCTTGATTGGATTAGGTAATCTGAATTTTTTGAGTTATCGATATGAATATCACTATTGTAAAACCCTTGATTGGATTAGGTAATCTGAATTTTTTGAGTTATCGATATGAATATCACTATTGTAAAACCCTGATTGGATTGGGTAATCTGAATTTTTTGAGTTATCGATATGAATATCACTATTGTAAAACCCTGATTGGATTGGGTAATCTGAATTTGTTGAGTAATCGATATGAATATCACTATTGTAAAACCCTGATTGGATTGAGTAATCTGAATTTTTTGAGTTATCGATATAAATATCACTATTGTAAACTGAACAAACATGTCATCTTTTAGTTTATAACTGTTGGTAAAATAATCTCATCCTCTGTGTATCATTAAAAAAAACAAACGAGAAAACTCAATTATAAAAATATTGCTAATCAACTCTTTAATGACACGACTTACAATCCATCCACCAAAACATTATCAGTACTTACTCAGGCTTACTAAAACATTATAATACTTGTTAGGGCATAACTATTTGTAAACTACAACTTATCGAGTCACTATAAAGTCTATAGGACATAGCCACCAAATATCGAACCTGGAACTCTCAAATCCTACCAAAACTAGGATGATTAATTCATAAATATAATGCAAAATACAAAGGGAACTAACCATGGGTCAATCAAGATGTGTGAGTACTTTGGGATTTCGCGGTCCTGTTCAACACTGAACTTTGATTATGCTATTCGAAAAAGAATATTGGCTCTAACAATCTATCTCCGTCTGCAAAAACAATAGAAAATGTTTTAGAAAAGGTCAACATACAACATACAAAAGTCTCTATCAGTTGAAGCTACCACTCCTAGGATCTCAGCTCAAATACATCAGTTATGTCTTAAGTTGCAAGATCAATGACGAACTCCATTGAATGCATCATAGAACTCAATAGTTACGCTGACCTGTTCAACACTAAACTTTGATTATGCTATTCGAAAAAGAACATGAGCTCTAACAATCCATCTCCGTCTACAAAAACAATAGGAAATGTTTCACAAAAGGTCAACACACAACATATCAAAGTCTCTATTAGTTGAAGCTACCACTCTTAGGATCTCAGCTCAAACACATCAGTTATGTCTGATATTGCAAAATCAATGACGAACTCTATTGAGTGCATCATAGAACTCAATAGTTACGAGGAAATGTTTCAAAAAAGGTCAACATACAACATACAAAAATCTCTATCAGTTAGAAGCTACCACTCCTAGGATATCAGCTGAAACACATCAGTTATGTCTCATAATTATGTCTCATAGTTGCAAGATCAATGAAGAACTCCCATTGAGTGCATCATAGAACTCAATAGTTACGCTGACCTGTTCAACACTATATTTTGATTATGCTAATCGAAAAAGAACATCAACTATAACCATCCATCTTCGTCTACAGAGACAATAGGAAATGTTTTAGAAAAGGTCAACATACATACAAAATTCTCTATCATTTGAAGCTACCACTTCTAGGATCTCAGCTTAAACACATCAGTTATGTCTCATAGTTGCAAGATCAATGACGAACTCCATTGAGTACATCATAAAACTCAATAGTTACGCTGATCTGTTCAATACTATATTTTGATTATGCTATTGAAAAAGAACATCAGCTCTAACCATCCATCTCCATCAACAAAATCAATAGGAAATGTTTCAGAAAAAGTCAACATACAACATATATAAGTCTCTATCAGTTGAAGTTACCACTCCTCTTCAACTCCTAGGATCTCAGCTCAAACACATAAGTTACTGTGGATAAGAAAAATACGTTATTTTAAGGCTTGTTCTACTCCTACAGTACAACACATGATGACTAGGTAAATGACTTATCCTACAGTTTATATAAGTGTAATAGGGGCTCTCCAAGATGTAACACATACACATCCAGAGATTTCATGCATTATTAGCAAACTGAAAAGGAAACTTGTTCTACTCCTACAGTACATCACACGATGGACAGGTAAATGACTAATCCTAAAGTTTATATAAGTGCAATGGGGGCTCTACAAGATGTAACACATCGACATCCAGAGATTTCATGCATTATTAGCAAACTGAAAAAGAAACTTCAAAACATAGTTTATGCAAACCTAAATCATGTGATTCTCAAATTATAGCATATTTATGCAGATTGGGGTTGAAGCCTTCATGGAGTGTTAGGAACCACGACCTCTACAATAGTATGATATTGTCCACTTTGAGCATAAAATTCTCGTGATTTTGCGGTTGATTTTCCCAAAAGACCTCATTTTCTCTCTCTTTCCCTTTCTAACATTGCCAAATAATTTCTTGCTCACATGACAAGTTGGTTTGCATTCATCAAGGTGACCAAGCCATGACTTCCACACAAGGTAGCTGACTGTCCCCTAGTATTTAATTGTAAATGCACCCTTTCTTTCTCAGATTATAAAGTAAACAAAGTACTCGTACCCAAACTTATCTTCCTTCCTTCCTTACCAAACAATTCTTCGCTTTCCTATTATCTAGTCGAACATATAGTCTTTCATTTACCACTAAGTGGATCTTTTTCTTATTAAAGAAAGGATATCATCTCATTTAATTCGTCAAGGAAACCTATAGACCGTTCTAAAAAAGTACCATATTTCTTCCTGAGTCAGCCTTGAGTTTTCTTAGATCTTAGAGCTTTATCTTCTTATGGTCAACAAGTCTCGACATAATCAACATTGTTCCTTCAAGGTTGTATCTTTGAGGTTCCATTTGTTTCTTTTTGTACAAAAGGGGTTCTAAGGGTCTTAAGTTCTTCTTGGTGTTGTACTTATTCCTTGTAACTACCCTTAGCCTTCCTTAATCCTTGTAATCTCAAGCCTCCACTCTTGTCCCTATACGTTGCCCACATTTTCTTATTTGTGGATGAAGCTTGCAACGAACTAGAAACATACAGAATAGTGCTGATTTAAACTTGAAACTTCTGGAAGGTCCATTGGAAAAATCTACTTCGACGAAGATGTTTCCGACGTCATTTTTCAACACTAACCGTTAGATTTGAACATATATGAGTCTTCTAGATCATATCTAAATTTGGGACAAATCCAATAGTTGAATCTTTGAGATATGAAAGATTTTGTCCAGATGACCCCTGCTGTAAACCAATCTGGAAAGATTTCTGAAAATCCAATCATTTTTCCCTTCTGGATCATCTTGAAATTTCTTCTCCATAAGAAATTAAAAATTTGAGAAAAGATGCTTATAACACATTGCTAGGACATTGAAAATCTCTTCCTTGGACCTCTTAACCTTCTTTTGGTCTCTTAATCTTTTTTTTTGGATCCCTTAAACCTTTCTTGCACCCCTTAAACTTACTCGAGTGTCTTGACCTTACTAGGGGTCTTACAAATTCTTCCCCTCTTGAGAACTTTCGTCCTTGAAAGTTCACTGTTTTTACCTTGCTTTAGGGTACTTGTCCTTAGTTATGTCCTTCCAAGTTTCTTGAAGGTCCTTTTATAGGTCTGAACTTCTCCAACATATCCTTATAATTTGCCCTTGTGGCCTTTAGTTCTTAACTTATCCCTTAAGTCATTTACCCCCTTTGACTGCCTTCTCAATATCTTTTATTGAGATTGACAAGTCTTCCTTGGTCATCCGTTTGTTTCCTTATATCTTAGAGCTTATCTTATTCTTTATGTTCAACAAACCTTGACATAATGAACGTTGTTCCTTCAAGGTTGTATCTTAAAGGCTCCTTTTGTTCCTTCTTGTACAAGGCGGGTTCTTAGGGTCTTAAGTTCTTTTCTTGGTATTACAACCTTTTTACCTTTTAAGTTAACTATTTCATTTCCAAACCTTTTCCATCCCTCTCGGGCATTGAGAATCTCTTTTTTGGGTCCCCTTAATCGAATGTCTTAACCTTACTTGGGGTCTTGCAAATTCTCCCCTTCGTTAGAACATTCCAAGTTTCTTGAGGATCCTTTTATAGGGTTTTCATTCTTTGACATGCCCTTATTCTTTCCTTGGTGTTACAAGGTCTTCCTTAATCCTTATAACCACCCTGGTACTCTCTAGCCTCTACTTTTGTACCTATACATTGCCCACATCACGTTATTTGTAGATGAAGCTTGCACCAACCTTGAAACATCTAGAATGGTGTTGATTTTAAACTTGAAAATTATGGAAGGTCCAGCGAAAAAATCTACTCCGATGAGGGTGCTGCAGACTTCAACTTTGAACACCAACCGTTATCTTCTTCCTTAAGTTCAAAAAGCCTTGACATAATCAGCCTTGTTCTTTCAAGGTTCTATTATCTTAGAGGTTCTTTTTGTTCCTTCTTGTACCAAGCTGGTTCTTAGGGTCTTAAGTTCTTTCCTTGGTCTTCCTTAATCCTTGTAATTACTCTTACCCTTTATTAATCCTTGTACTCTCAAGCTCTCACTCTTGTCCCTAAATGTTGCCCATATCTTCTTATTTGTAGATAAAGCTTGCATCAACCTTGAAACATCATAATGATGCTGAATTTATATTTAAAGTTTCTGGCAGGTAGGAATAATCTACTCCGATGTCGGGTGTTCCCGACATCATCCTTGAACACCAACTGTTGGATCTGAAGATATCTGAGTCTTCTAGATTTTATCCAAATTTAGGGTAAATCATATGGTTGAATGTTGAGATATGGAAGATTTTGTCCAGCTGACCTTAATCTAGGAAAGATTTTCTGGCCAAGGGTATTATTGTAAATAATTGGAACAACATGGGTATTTTGGTATTTTGCCACTTTTTGAATATTTATTTTGAAAAATCCAAATGGTTTCTAAAAATAGTTTGTTCATTTTTTTATAATTTTTCCCTTCTTGTCTGTCTTGTACAAGGCTAGTTCTTTGGGTCTGAAGTCTTCTTTTATCGGTATTACAAGGTCTTCCTTAATCCTCGTATCCATCTTTGGCATTTAATTCTAAATTTATCCCTCGAGACATTTTCTAGTTCCAACATTTGTTCCTCTTGAATGTCTTCTTAACATCCTTTATTGAGTTTGTCAAGTTTTCCGAGGTCATCCTTGTGCTTCCTTATATCGTAGAACTTATCGTCTTTATGTTTAACAAGCCTTAACATAATCAACGTTGTTCCTTTAAGGTTGTATCTTAGATTTTCCTTTTATTCTTTCTTGTAAAAGGCGGGTTCTTTGGGTCGTAAGTTCTTCTTTCTCGATATTACAAAGTCTTCCTTAATCCTTGTATCTATCTTTGGCCTTACATAATCCTTGTAATAAGCCCTTGTGGCCTTAGATTCTTTGGTTATTCCTTAAGTTATGCACTTGTTCCAACATTTGTTCCTTTTGACTGTCTTCTCAACCTCCTTTGTTGAGATTGTCCAGTCTTATCTTAGATGTTCCTTTTGTTCCTTCTGGTACAAGGCGAGTTCTTTGTGTCTTAAGTTCTTTTCTCTTTGTATAACAAGGTCTTCTTGTATAGGGGTTCTTTGGATCTTAAGTTCTTCTTTTCTCGGTATTATAAGGCATTCCTTAATCCTAGTAACATCTCTTGGCCATCCATAATCCTTATAATCAGCCCTTAGGGCCTTTAGTCCTTAATTTAGGCCTTAAGGCATGTACTTGTTCCGATAATTGTTTCTTTTGATTGTCTTCTCAACATCCTTTGTTGAGATTGTCAAGTCTTCCTTGGTCCTCCTTGTGTTTCCCTATATTGTAGAGCATATCGTCTTTATGTTCAACAAGCCTTAGCATAATCAACGTTGCTTCTTCGAGGTCGTAGCTTAGATGTTCCTTTTACTCCTCGTATAAAGCGGCTTTTTTGGGTTTTAAGCTCTTCTTTTCTTGGTATTACAAAGCATTCCTTAATCCTTGTAACTACCCCGGGCCGTCATAATCCTTATAATCAGCCTTTATGGCTTTTAATTCTTAATTTAGGCCTGAAAGCATGTATTTGTTCCAACATTTGTTCCCTTTGACCGTCTTCCCGACATCTTTTCTTGAGATTTTCAAATCATCCTTGGTCATCCTTGTGTTTTCCTAGATCGTAGAGCTTATTGTCTTTATTTATATTCAACAAGTCAATCAACGTTGTTCCTTCAAGGTCGTAGCTAAGATGTTCCTTTTTTTCCATCTTGTACAAGGCGAGTTCTTTGAGTCTTAATTTCTTCTTTTATCGGTATTACAAGGTCTTCCTTAATCCTTGTAACTACCCTTGGTTGTCCATAATCCTTATTATCCGCCCTTGTGGCCTTTAATTCTTAGCGCATCCCTCGAGACATTTTCTATTTCCGACATTTGTTCCTTTTGAATGTCTTCTTAAAATTCTTTGTTAAGATTGTCAAGTCTTTTTTGGTCATCCCTATGTTTCCTTATATCATAGAGCCTATCATCTTTATGTTCAACAAACCTTAACATAATTAACGTTGTTCCTTCAACGTCGTACCTTACATGTTCCTTTTGTTCCTTTTATTCCTTCTTGTACAAGGCGGGTTCTTTGGGTATTAAGTTCTTCTCTCGGTATTATAATGCCTTTCTAAATCCTTGTATCTACCATTGACCTTGCATAATCCTTATGATAAGCCCTTGTGGCCTTACGTTCTTTGGTTATGCCCAACGTCATGTACTTGTTCCGACATTTGTTCCTTTCAACTGTCTTCTCAACATCCTTGGTTGAGTTTGTCAAATTCTATCTTAGATGTTCCTTTTGTTCCTTGTGGTACAAGGCGGGTTCTTTGGGTCTTAAGTTCTTCTTTTCTCGGTATTACAAGACTTTCCTTAATTTTTGTAACTACCATTGACCATCCATAATCCTTATAATCAGCCTTTGTAGGCTTTACTTATGTCTTAAGATATGTACTTGTTCAGACATTTGTTCCTTTCAACTGTCTTCTCAACATCCTTTGTTGAGAATGTCAAGTTTTCCTTGGTCATCCGTATGTTTCCCTGTATCATAGAGCTTAACATCTTTATGTTAAACAACCCTTAACATAATCAGTGTTGTTCTTTCAAGATCGTAGCTAAGATGTTACTTTTGTACCGTCTTGTACAAGGTAGATTTGTTGGGTCTTAAGTTCTTCTTTTATCGGTATTACAAGACCTTCCTTAATTATTGTAATATCCATTGGTCGTCCATAATCCTTATAATCAGCCCTTATGTCCTTTAGTTCTTAACTTATGCCTTAAGGCATGTACTTATTCTGGCATTTGTTTCTTTGATTGTCTTCTTAACATCATTTGTTGAGATTGTCAAGCCTTCATTGGTTATCCTTGTATTTCCCTACATCGTAGAGCTTATCGTCTTTATGTTCAAAAAACCTTAATAGAACCATCATTGTTCCATGAAGGTCGGTAGCTTAGATGTTCCTTTTGTTCCTTTTGAATAAGGCAGGTTCTTTGGGTTTTAAGTTCTTCTTTCCTCGGTACACAGCAGTACATATCTTAAAACATTTTGGAAGATCCTTCTCATGAAGCATGCATCTCGTCATCTCCATTATGAATCTATTCCTCCTTTCACTGACGCCATTCTGTTGAGGAGTGTATGGTGCTGTCAACTGATGTTCAATTCCAGCCTCATCACAAAACCTGTTAAAAGTTTCTGAAGTGTACTCCTTGCCATTATCTGATCTTACCGTTTGAATCAAGCATACACTTTCATTCTCAACTCTAGCCTTGAATTTCCAAAATACACCCGCAACCTCTGACTTTTGCTTCATAAAGAAGATCCAACACATTCTTGTTAGATCATCAATAAAAATAATGTAATAAAGATTACCATTTAATGATGGTGTTCGCTGAGGACCACAAAGATCAGTATGAACTAGCTACAATTTTTTCGAGGCTCTCCATGCTTGTTTAGGAAAGGGTTGCCTATGTTGCTTCCCAAAATTACAAACACGGCAAGGAGGCATGTCATCATTAATGTCAGCGAGTCCTTCTACCTGCTTCTTTGACTGCATCTGAAGCAAACCTCGATGATGAAAGTGCCCAAGTCTTTTGTGCCAAATCTCAGTGGCACTAGCTTTGGATATAAAGGCCATCTGCTCTACATCCATCGGATTTAGAGCAAAACTTTTTCCTTTCATTTTGACATTGAACAAGTCTTTTCCACTAGAATCTTTGATCAAACACTGTTCATTCTCAAACAACACTTTATAGTGATAAAAGAACAATACTTAAGAGATTTTGATCAATTTTAGGTACAAATAAAACATCTGGAATAAATTTTGTACCTTCATAACTTGTTATAGTTACTGTGCCTTTTCCTTTGACTTCCAAGTGTTCACCGTTGCCAATCCTCACTCTCTTGACTTCAGTGTCTCTTAATTCCTCAAAAAACTCCTTGTCATACGTCATATGATTTGTGCACCCACTGTCAATCAACCAGCTCTCGCTTGATTCTTTGCCTGAGAAACAAGTGGCCACAAACAATTGATCTTCTTCTTCCTCTTCTTGATCAACTACCTGTGCATCTACTTCTTTCACCTGATCTTTGACTTTACAGATCACGGCTTCATGTCCAAGTTGATTGCATTTGGAGTAGAAGGCGTTAGGTCTTCTCCAACACTTGTATGGTGGATGACCTTTCTTCTTACGTGATGGAGGGTTGAATGTAGCAACCAGAGTTGGATTCCTTGACCTCAACTTTTGTCCTCCATTTCCATCTGAAATTTTATTAACATGGTTATTAATCAAAATCTTCTCCAATAGCAAAGGAAATATGAACAATAATGTCAAACCAATGAGATACGGATAATTTGAAACAATTAAAAGTGAACATTAACTATTTTTGTTAAAGTTTGACCGGTAAATAGAATGATAAAAGTTTTGTAGAAGCAATGGCTTACCTTAGTGGGTTGTATGGTTATATTTCATGCATCCCTAATTGTTTACAACAAACTTTACATGAACCGGACCGTCCTGCATGATATTATTAATGAAAAAAATAATTATGCATTGATCTTCAATTCAGACAAATCATTAAGTTGAACAAAGAAAGTACCTTCGATTTCAACAAATTGATTTTCACCATTTTGCCCTAGACTCAAATCAGTCTCAAAAATTGATCCAGACACTAGTATATATCTCATATGGTTCGTTCATCATCATGACCTAGAGGAATGTTCGTAAGAGAAAATTTTGAATCCAAAAGCTCATTCTCAAAATTTCAAGTGGTTGAAAAGAAAAATGAAACCCTTCATTTATGTTGAAATCACATGCAAATTAAAAAAAAAAGTGCATCAAATCATCCACTAGCAGGAAAAAAAGCTATAAATACTCATACAGACTCCCAAATATTATGAACGCGAACATAGTCGACATTGTTTAAAAGTGGAGAAGAGTACATCTTGCTTGATCATTTAGATGAATCTAAATGCAAATCTGTGCAAGTTCAGAAAATGGAATACTATTGTAAGAAATATGGACACACTCTAACATTGAAAGACAATCAAATACTGAAAACTATAACATCTAAAAATCAAACTTTCCAGAACTTGCAGTCAGATGCTGACATAATCCATAAGCAAACAATTGTAAACCAAAGATCAATAAGCTGACAACAATAGTGCATGACAGTAAATTTTACAATACAAGCCAACTGTTTTTTCCTTCAATTCTGGCTAAGTTCTATAAGAAGTATTGTCTAAACTGGCTCGACAGAATGGTAACTGTGCCGATAAGATTCTATATTCTGTAATGTAGTTTATTTCATTGCAACCCAACCTAGCAACATTTACATTTTGGAGCTTTCTTAACTGCTGCCTCAAAAAATATGGTGAAGAACTTATGGAAGATAAAAGGACAGTAATTCCATGGTTCTTCATTGAGCAAGGGAGGCCCCTGCAGAACTTCTTCCTTAAGACAAACGACTTTCATGATATTAGGCTTTTTGATTCATCATTTACTTTCAGTACATCTTTTTTCAAGAGTTGTAAAACCGAAAATCAATAAAGCAGCTAAAGCTACAATTCACAACTTCACAGCCAACAAATTAGAAAGCTAAAAATAAAGCTAAATTCAACTTCACAGCCTTAGGCTTGGAATCGTACCAGTATTCCTAGCAGATGCGAAAATCCCACCGGCCTGAATTGACAGGACCAACTGTTTTTTCTTTTGCCCAAGCAATCGCTTCATCAAGAGCAACTGCTTTGTTCTACCGCACTCTGTTATCGGAACCAATCGCAATGACATAAGAGTTCGCCGTTCTCTTCTCTTCTGCCAACACATAAATTTGAATATCAGGTTTGTTCCCTGGCTCCTCACACAGAGAAGAGATAGAAGATGATGGGAATGAAACGAAGAATACAAGACAATAATCACGTAACCATGGGAACGATCAATGAACCTACTAAAAACGCCCTAATCCTCCATAATCGAAACCACGAAAAATACAGAAAGTGTCGATAACAGGCAAAAAAAGAAAAAGAACGATCCGATCGTTCGATTAACCTCTGAAGTTGCTCGAGTGAACCCCTAAATCAGAATAACCTCTGAATTTCTCCAATAAACCCCTAAATCGGAATAGCCAGCCGTGCCTTAACAATTTCAACCCAGAACAGAGTAGTCAATCTTACATTACCTCTATTTTTCATCATCGGGATCAGGCGATAAACTCCTTTCGATTCTGCTCTCTTCCTCCGATTGCTTGGTAATTATCTAGCGGTTGAATTCGGCAATGAACGTTCTAGTGTGAGAATGTGTCCTGAAGAAGAGAGTATGAGTGCGGGAGGGATATATATGATCCCCGCGGGAGCTGAGACAGCTGGCGTCCGAATAAGCGGGGGGTAACGGCTCTGAAGACCATTTGACTCTGACCGTGGAAAACCGTCGACGATACGAACGGCTATCTTCCGTAGTTTTAGGGATTTTTCCGATTTTATTTTAATAATATATATATATATATATATATATTATTATTATTATTATTTCTCTGTGGAGAATTTGTATCTAAAAGACATTTAAGAGTACAAAAAAAAACACAAATCAATCTAGGATCATTGAAAAAAAAAATATTGAAACGAATAAACTTGAATATTAGCGGGTCAACCCGATGTTTTTGTCCCATGAACACGAAACC
This sequence comes from Cucurbita maxima, assembly GCF_002738345.1. Classification (NCBI taxonomy): domain Eukaryota; kingdom Viridiplantae; phylum Streptophyta; class Magnoliopsida; order Cucurbitales; family Cucurbitaceae; genus Cucurbita; species Cucurbita maxima. Next base: position 3,621,808 of record NW_019272027.1, read on the forward strand.
GAGCCCAGCAGAAAAAATAACCCAACCCTGGATTGGGTTGGTTAGGGTTGTCAGGTTGCCGAGTTAGATGTACACCCCTATCTCTCATTAAGTGGATCATTCTCTCCCACAAACGAATTAAATTTGTAATCTAAACAACAACTCAAAAAAAAACCTATGATGAACCAAGAAAATGAGTTTAAGAATAGGCACAAGACCCATGAATGACAAACACAAATGTTGTTGAATCTCAAGACGAAGGCTGCTTCACAATGACCGCAATATAAATTCTTCTTAACACCTCTCGTGGCCAACTGTTTACATTGAACAAACTACCGAACTCGTTCTAGCAAATTTGGAGATAATTGGTGACGCCTCATCCATTCTTCAATATCCCCTCACTTTATCCTCCGTTCTTCAAGTCTTATTGTTATGGAGTACAAATTTTCGTTAGGAAAGCAATTTCGATGGAGGTTCAAATCTCCCCATCAATCGAGTAGCATCTTTTCCTCTAAAAGTCGAGTAATTTCATTCAATCTTGTCCCTATCGAAGGGATGTCTTTGTTCCGTCAAGTGGATTAGGATTAGCAAAAATGATGTCCATTGACAAACAAAAGCTTGCCTTTTTTTGTCATAAAAGACATGTCTGTTGACAAAGATACCAAACCCAACGTAGTGAGTGAAGCCAACAAAACAGCACATAGAGATGTTGTCAATGGTGGAATGAAATGATGATATAAATTTCAAAATTAAACCCTTAAATGAATATGAATTTTGACGGAAGCATTTTTTATAAGGGTGTAAAAACCTCTTTTTAGGAGACACGTTTTAAAATTTTGAGAGAAAATCCGAAAGAGAAAGTCCAAAGAGGACAATATTTACTAGTGGTGAGCTTGGACGATTATAAATGGTATCAGAGTCAGGTTTCAGACGATGTAACAGTGAGGAGGCTAAGCCTTGAAGGGGGTGGATCGGGACATCCTACATTAATTGGAGAAGGGAACGAGATCCCACATCGGTTGGGGAGGAGAACGAAACATTTTTTATAAGTAGACGCATTTTAAAACCTTGAGGAGAAGCCCGAAAGGGAAAGCCCAAAGTTACAATATCTGCTAGCGGTGGGCTTAGACGGTTACAAAACAACTCAAACATCTAAGCGATTTACTACTATCTATCGTCATTGAACTCGTTTTTTTTTATTGGTATCTTAACATCGAGGTTCACAAACATAGCGTATGAAATACCAAGCAACCAGAACATCTAAGTACTTTACTACTACCTATCATCATTGAACTCGTTCTTTAATAGTATCTTAACTTCAAGGTTCACAAATTTAGCTTGTGAAATATCAAACAACCCGAACATCTAAGCATTATACTAAACACATTGAAGCTAACATTTCCGGAAAGATTTAGATCCAAAGTTTCAAATATAAATTCGAATTTAGAATCATGATTATGGGCAGACTAAAAAAGGGTAAGGGATCAATGAAATAATGTTATATTAATGAAGAAGAAGGTTGGCAGTGGCACATGTGTTTTGAAGATAGGATTATATTTCAAAGGTTTAATAAGCTTTGATCATGGCAGATTTTTAGGTGAATGAAAGTGTATGAGCACTTTCCAAGTCTTTTCTTTTGAATATATATTTGGATTCTTGTCTTTGATATTATAATGTTAAAAGGTGTATGAGATTTGGGTAATTGTATGCCATATGGGAAACCCACCAGCTTGTTTGATTCTTATGTTTCATCATGAACACATTCATTACACATGCACATGTTCTTTTATACCTTTGACATTTTCACAACATTTTGTCTTTCTTTTCAAATTATAATCACTTTTCTATTCTTATTCTTATAAAATGTCGGGATTTAAGCATTTTAAGTATGGGTGCACACAGGTTAGATTGGGTTGCGTCCCGAAATTTTGGGTTGGAGTTAGTCGAGTTGGTGACCCGAGCCATCCGAACCATCTGAACAGAGTTTACAGTCCAACCCAACTCTCTATTTTAAGTGGGTTGGATTGGATTGTCGGGTTGTATTTATAAACTATATATGTTCTATTAATAATACAAATTTCGTAAAGTTCAAATATGTAATATTTTTAGTATCACTGATAAAATTTTCAAATTTTTAAAAGTTCGGCCTAACCCAAATGGAAAAAGAATTGAAATGTTGGTCATTGGTTAATTCATAGAGGGAGCAAATCTTCTCTAAATTGACATAAAGTATTTATATGGGAACTTTTCTAACGTTTCTTATGTTTTCCTTACCGAGTTAGGTTAAAAATGAACCAAACCAGATGGAATCAATAGACCACAAGCCAAGGGGCAAGCGTGATACGTGCTCTCTTTGAGAGGCCGAGAATAGGGTCTGTTTTGACCTTGAGTTGCATTTGAGATTCACCCAAAATTCTTCTCTACTCCTATTCTTTATTGGCTCAAATTTGTCTCCTGTTACCTTTTATGAGATTCCATCTCAATTGGAGAGGGAAACAAAACATTTTTTATAAAGGTATGGACATCTCTTCTCAGTAGACGCGTTTTAAAATAGTAAGGCTAACGACTATACGTAATAAGCCAAAACAGACAATATCTGCTAGCCGTGGACTTAGCTATTACATCTTTTTTCCTATTTGTTTTGTCTTTAAATTCCTTTGTAACTTCGAGTTATCCTCATAGTCCAATATTACCCCTTCGAACAAAACAACAAAAACTAGTATAAAACAAGTCTAAATTTCATGCAAATAGAAAGCAAAAACGAATTTTTATACTCGATCGAAAAACTATACAAAACCCATCTTTCAAATAACAACAAATTTGTATAGTATGATGCCAATAGACATTTTTGTTCATCTTTTTATGAGAAAAAAACCTAAGAATATTCATGAACTTAGAACTATGCAACAAGGCTCTCACCCTCCACTTCTCAATACCCAAATTCAAATTCAATGAGTTTATTACTCATTCCAACGTGAGACATCACAATCCACCTCTTTTCGAGGTCTAGCGTCCTCACCTAACACTCATTCTTTTCTCCATTCGATGTGGAACCGCCACCAAATCCACCATCTTTTGGGGCCAACATCCTTACTAGCATCCCGCCTCGTGTCTACCCCCTTCGGGGAACAACAAGAAGGCTGACACATTATCCGATGTTTGGCTCTGATACCATTTGTAACGGCCAAGATTCTCCGCTAGCAGATATTGTCCACTTTAGCTTTTAAAATGAGTATGCTAAGAGAAGGTTTCTACACCCTTATAAAGGATGTTTTGTTCTCGTTCTTAGCCAATGTGTGATATCACGGAAGCTGAAATATTCTTCGTGATGGAGCTTCCAAGGAGTCTAAGCCAAAGAAAAAGGCAGTGTTGTGCTGCAAAATGGACAGTGTCCTAAGTGGTCGTAGTGGTCACCCACTTTGAAAGAAAAAGTGGTTTTCTTTAAGAAAATGGAGACAAAATGGTTATTTCACCATCGCCCTTTGGCATCTTTCTACTTCTTGTTGCTTTGAATATGCCTTCTTAGATTCTCTCACTCTTTCTTATCTCTATATCCTTCCTTTTGTGCTTCATTAATTTTAGCCTCTTCTTTTAACCCACTTTTCTATTTCAACTTATCTTCTCACTTTTGACTCTTAAATGGAGATGGGTCGAGATGGGTCGAGAATTGAGTAGCATTCGTCGTTTGTGCAAATTAAGTAGCATGGTTAATAAGTAGGACCCTCAATTTGGATATCGTATTTGTGAGATCCCACATCTATTAGAGAGGGGAACGAGACATTCCTTATAAGGGTGTGGAAAACCGTGAGGCTTATGGCGATACATAACGAGCCAAAACGAACAATGCCTACTAACGATGGACTTGGGCTGTTACAAATAGTATCAAAGTCAGATATCGAGTAGTGTGCCAACGAGGATGCTGGACCTCTAAGTGGGTGGATTGTGAGATGACATGAGAAGATTATTTTAAAAAAAATTAAGAATTGTTTGGCCAACTTTTGAAGAGAATAATATGAGGTATTGGTTAGTTTAGTTATCAAATCAAGATTGAAAGCTGACAAAATCCCCTAATTTAATACTTACACGCATGCAATACATGGATTTTTGACTTCTTTAATGGACAATTAAATTAATTAAAGGATCTTAGGTTCTTAATTCGACAAAAAAATTTCATATGGCTGATCGTAGCCGCCCAAGTTCACTACTAGTCGATATTATCCGTTTTGACCTGTTACGTATCGTCGTCAGCCTCACAATTTTAAAACGTGTCTGCTAAGGAGAGATTTCCACATATTTATAAGGAATATTTCGTTATCCTCTCGGATTCATGCGAGATCTCACAATCCATCCCCTTTGGGGACCTAACGTCCTCGTCGGTACACTGCTTGGTGCTTGGCTCTAATACCATTTCTATTCGTTCTCATCTTCAACTGATGTGAGATTTCACAATTTATCCCCTAATACTATATATAACAGTCCAAGTCCACCACTAGCAGATATTGTCCACTTTAGCTCGTTACGTATTGTTGTCAACCTCACAGTTTTAAAACGCGTCGACTATAGAAAGGGTCTAGCCCTACTTCGACCAGTGGTTATGATACCATTTGTAATAGCCCAAATCCACCGGTAGTAGATATTATTCTTTTCGACTCATTACGTATCGTTGTCAGTCTCAGGTTTTTAAAATGCGTCCGTTAAGGAGAGGTTTCCACACGTTTATAAGAAATGTTTCGTTCTCCTCTGAAACGGACGTGAGATCTCATAAATCATCAACACTACAAATGTTATTTTAAGGCTTAAAGGCAACAACAATTAGTAGGATTTGAAATTAAATGATTATAAATATGTTAAGGGTGGCTAAATATGTTACACGTTTTTGAAGTCAAATACTATGGTAGCTCATGGATCGCTTTCTTCAATTAATTTTCTTTTTCAAACCAAATAAAACCAAAACAATAAAGGCCAACAAAACACCAACAACTCAACCTTTTTAGCCTTCTACGTTCTTCTTAATTGGACTCGTGCGAGTTTAAATGGCCCGCCTTCTCGTTTTCTTGCCTTTTAATTTATGTGGCTGACTGACGTTCAAGGTTAAGATTCAAATTATCGATTTTCTTTATCGAAGATATAATACTATGTTCGTATTTGTCAATATAAATTAGATATACGATATAGTTGTTTAAAATATTAATAATTTTTTTATTTATTTTAAATGATCGGAGATTAAAAATTGCCATTGGTAAGAAAAATTATTAATATATTGACCGACCAACGGCTTTCCATAACTAGACTATATATATATATATATATATATATATATATATTGAGTTAGATGGTTATTAATAAATTAATATCGTATCGGAATGAAAGTAATATCGAAAATATAAAATTATAATTAAGAAATGTTTAAAAGAATTGACTGTTACCGTCTCTATTGAATAACGAAAACTTCAAAATTAAACAAATTTGACTTAAAACAATCATACTTTATGTAGGTTAAAAACACTTCAAGACAGAGACAAGTAGTGTAACCGACTATGCCCACAGTCAGTAGAAATTGTCTACTTTTGTCTATTACGTATCGTCGTCAGCCTCACGGTTTTAAAATACATATACGAGGGAGATGTTTCCACACTCATGTAAGAAATGTTTTGTTCCCCTCTCCAACCGACGTGTGATCTCACAATCCACCCTCAGGGTCAGCGTCCTCATTGGCACACCGCTCAGTGTTTGACTTTGACACCATTTGTAATAGTCTAAGTCCACTGCTAGCAGATATTGTCTACTTTGGGTTATTTTATGTCGTCGTTAGCCTCACGGTCTTAAAACACATCTATTAGGGAGATATTTTCACACTCATGTAAAAAATGCTTTATTACTTTCTCCCACCGACATGGGATCTCACAATCCACTCCCATTGGGAGCTAATGTCCTCGTTGACACATCGTTTGGTGTCTGACTATGATATCATTTGTAATAGCCAAAGCTCATCGCTAGCCTATATTGTTTTCTTTAGCACATTACGTATCGCTATCAGCCTCACAATTTTAATATACATATGTTGGGGAGAAGTTTTCACACCCTTAATGCTTCGTTCTCCTCTCCAACCGACGTGCGATCTCACAAGTAGCTAACACAATCACGTTGTAATGGAAAATCAAGACGATCAGGTTCCCGAGTACTTAAAAGAACTATTATTTTTGGTCTTTATTTGGGTGAGGGGAGAAATTTTATATAAATCATTTCAATCTAATATGGGTTTCTGGTGCATTAAATTTCTTGCCATACCAAGCAAAACAATTTGTGATATTGTGAAAAAAAAACATCAAAATTTTCTTTTCCAAAGAGTGGTAGCAACAAATTTGGTGAGAATAAGATGAACAGTCTCTGATCTAAAAATTCCATAAAAAGAAAATAAAACAAAATGTTTAATCAAAAAAAAAAAATTATTGAAAAAAAATTGGTTTCATTTCTCCCTTAAATGCAGTCTTTCAAACTCAACAGTACACAGAAATTGCTTTGATGGGGTCAGTTTTTCTTTGTTTTGGTGCGTTCAAACTTTTTCAATCATGCTTGCTGAGCTGAGCATTTCGCCCACTCAATTGCTCTTTAATTGTTCTTCAACAGTTATCACACAAAATCAGAATCCTATGAACAAATCCAAAATATCCCAATTTCAAAATATCCCTTTCCTCCATTTCTGATTTGCTCTGTTCTTTCTTGTTCTTCTTTTAAATTCTCCTTCTAGCCAATCGAAGCTTATGTTCTTTGTTCATCATTTTCCTGTTCTTTCTTGATTTCTTCGTTGCCCTCTTTGCATTGGTGGGTCCGCCATTGAAGGCGAGTTACTTGTTTGATTTTACTTTGCATTTAGCCATCTGGGTCGTCTTTATTCGCTTTAATATTTAATGGGTAATGGCTATTTTGAAGCTTTGAGATAGCCATTGATGGATCTGGAGAGTGCTATTAGGGGTCACTCAATCAAGGTACTACAAAAATGGCACTCTAATCTGTTCATCATCTTCTTCATTTTCTTCATGTTTTGTTGATTTTGATCGCTTCTGTTTCAGAAGGATTCTTGGAAAGCTGTTTTAACTTTGGCTTATCAAAGCTTGGGGGTTGTTTATGGCGATTTGAGTACTTCCCCTTTGTATGTTTACAAAAGCACTTTTGCTGAGGATATTGAGCACTCTGAAACTAATGAGGAGATTTATGGGATTCTTTCTTTTGTTTTCTGGACTCTCACGCTTATTCCTTTGATTAAATACGTTTTTATTGTTCTTCGAGCTGATGATAATGGCGAGGGGGGAACTTTTGCTTTGTACTCATTGCTTTGCCGCCATGCCCGAGTTGGCTCCTTGCCTAATTGTCAGCTCGCGGATGAGGACCTTTCTGAGTATACAAAAGATGGGGTGGATTTAACCACTAAGAACACTTGTGGGTCGAGATTGAAATCGACATTAGAGAACCATAGAGTGCTGCAGAGGGTTTTGCTTGTTCTTGCTTTGATTGGGGCTTGCATGGTGATTGGAGATGGAGTTCTTACTCCTGCCATTTCTGGTACTGTTGATTCTTCATGCTGTTCTGCTTTTTTTTTTTTTTCAAATGATTTTAGTGTTTGAATTGATGGAACTTGCTGGTTTTGGATCTTTTATGGCAGTTTTCTCTGCTGTTTCTGGGCTGGAACTTTCAATGGCTAAAGAACATCATCGATGTAAGCTTCTTTGCTAGTCTATTTACTTGAATGTTCATGGAAAAGCTGATAAATTCTGATGATTTGTGTGAGATCCCATGTCGGTTGTGGGTGTGGAAACCTTTGACTAGTAGGCGCGTTTTAAAAACCTTGAGGTAAGGAAAAGCCCAAAGATGACAAGATTTACTAGCGGTGGACTTGGGCTGTTACAAATGGTATCAGAGCTAGACACCGGGCGATGTTTAACGAGGAGGTTGAGTCCCTAAGAAGGTAGATATGAGGCGGTGTGCCAGTAATAACGCTGGGCCCCGAAGGGGGTAAATTGGGGGGTCCCGCATCGATTGGAGAAGGGAACGAGTGTCAGTGAGAACGCTGGGCCCCGAAGGGGATAAGGGCATGGAAACCTCTATAGGGGGTGGACATGAGGCGATATGCCAGCAAGAACACTCGGCTCCGAAGGGGGGTGGATTGGGGGGTCCCACATTGATTGGAGAAAGGAACGAGTGCTAGCGAGGATGCTGGGCCCTGAAGGGGATAAGGTGTGGAATCCTCTATAAGGGGTGTACATGAGGCGGTGTGCCAGCAAGAACGCTGGGCCCTGAAGGGGGTGGATTGGGGGGTCCTGCATCGATTGGAGAAGAGAACGAGTGCCAGCGAAGACACAGAGGATAAGGGTGTGGAAACCTCTTGAAAGGGGGGTGAATTGTGAGATCCCACATCGGTTGGGGAGGAGAACGAAACGTTCTTTATAAGGGTGTGGAAACCTCTCCCTAGTAGACGCGTTTTAAAAACTTTGAGGGGAATCCCGAAAGAGGATAATATCTACTAGTGGTGGGCTTAGGCCGTGTTAATAATTAGTTTTTCGTTTTCAATTGTTCTGTTAGTTAGTTTCGCTGCAACATGAACAGGATTATGGCCACCAATTATTACACAAATTATTGTGGGTCTCTGCATATATGATTGACATACAAACACCTCAGTTCAAATCCTAATCAAATCACTATCATGTGAAGAAAAGAAGGTAAAAAAGGGAAAAGAGAGGTTAAATCAATACTTTTACTGAAACCCTTCGAACTTTTTTACTGTTGTTTGGCTAGCTGCTATAGGATTTAGACCATTCATCTCTTGGTCAAACCATTACCTTCTAAGACACCGTTAAAGTATCCATATCACCTGACTTCGACGAGATCGATCTTTATCGTAGTAAGGCTAGTTTTGAGGCAACATCTTTCTGGTAGCGGGTTTTTATCGACCATCTGTTATTGATGATGGGTCCTTTTAACTTGAACTAGTAAAGTTTTCTTTTCTGTTTGTTGGTTGCTGTTGTCTGCTAACAGTGCTACCTTCAAAGATGGTTACTAGTTTGGGCTTGAACAAGCTATTTGGTTGACGTGTCATCTGCTTGAGATGTTTGGTAATATTTGATTTTTGATATCGTAACTGTGAGATTCCACGTCGGTTGGAGAGGGGAATGAAACATTGCTTATAAGGGTGTGGAAACTTCTCCCTAGCAGACGTGTTCTGGCTGATGGCGATATGTAACGGGTCAAAGCAAACAATATCTACTAGCCGTGGGCTTGGAATGTTACAAATGGTATTAGAGTTAGACACCAGGCGGTGTGCCAACGAGGATGTTGGGCTCTCAAGGGGGTGGATTGTGGATTGTTAGACCCTACATCAGTTGGAGAGGAGATTGAAACATTTCTTATAAGGGTTTGGAACCTCTCCCTAGTATATGTATTTTAAAACCGTGAGGTTGATGGCGATACGTAATGGGCCAATACGGACAATATCTACTAGTGGTGGGCTTGGGGCTGTTACAAATAGTATCGGAGCTAGACACTAGGCGGTGTGCTAGTGAGGACGTTGGACCCTCAAGGGGGGTGAATTGTGAGATCTCACATATGGAGAGAGAACGAAACATTCCTTATAAGGGTGTGGAAATCTCTCCCTAGTATACACGTTTTAAAACTGTGAGGCTGATGGCGATACGTAACGAGCCAAAACGGATAATATCGGCTAGTGGTGGACTTGGTCTGTTACATTAATAATCTTAGTTCACACTCGACGAATATGCTACACGGATATAACTTTGTTCACATTTTAATAGCTTTTTTGGCATCCCAGATTCTACATGTACCGTGCTTGTACTTTCTGTATTTTCTGTATTCTCTCGTACGTTTTATACCTGAAGTCATCAATATAAACCTTTAGCCAATATTTCTACTGCATTTTCTTTCTCCGGTTCTTTGTGTTCATCTAGATTGAGTGTGTGTTGTTGTGCGAAGTAAAACATCAAAATGTTAATAGTTCAATGCTTTTGCAGACGTCGAAGTCCCGGTCGCTTGTGTCATATTAGTAATCCTATTTGCACTTCAACATTATGGAACCCATCGAGTCGGGTTTCTGTTCGCACCAGTTGTAATTACCTGGCTCGTGTGTATAAGTTCGATAGGGCTGTACAATATCTTCTACTGGAATCCCCATGTTTATCAAGCACTCTCCCCATATTATATGTACAAATTTTTGAAGAAGACCCAAAGGGGAGGTTGGATGTCCCTGGGCGGCATCCTGTTATGTATGACAGGTAATGAGAGTGGCTCAACCCACTGCATTTTTCTCCTAGCCAATCCGTTGTCCTCGAGTTATCTAAACTGACCTGTTCGATATTCAGGTTCGGAAGCAATGTTCGCTGATCTCGGCCACTTCTCGCAGCTATCTATCAAGGTCATTTTTATACTCGCAGAAATTTTGAACATGAGTCCTTAGTTTAAGACGATTACATACTAAAAGTTCTCTCGAGTTCATATATGCTTATGATCGTTTTTTTGATACTCGAATCTCAGTCGTGTATAAAGTTATCTGATGATGTTATTCAAGCTATTATTGGTTGAAACTCCGAGCGTTTTTCTAATAGAAAGCTGTTCTACTGCAGATTGCGTTTTCTTTTGTGGTTTATCCAGCTTTGGTATTGGCATACATGGGACAAGCTGCTTATCTTTCTCAACATCACGGTGAAGAAAGTAACTATCGAATCGGATTTTACGTGTCGGTTCCTGGTAGGTGACAATTTGGTGCATATGAGACAAGTGAATGAACATACTTGAAATGTCGAATGAGTTCAACTTTGTATTTTTATGTTTCAGAGAAAATAAGATGGCCTGTACTTGTGATAGCCATTTTAGCTGCAGTGGTCGGAAGTCAAGCTGTCATTACCGGGACGTTTTCGATAATAAAACAGTGCTCTGCGTTAGGCTGCTTCCCAAGGGTCAAAATTGTTCATACCTCGTCGAAAGTCCACGGCCAGATTTACATTCCGGAGATCAACTGGACTTTGATGATCCTGTGCTTGGCTATTACTGGTGGCTTTCGAGACACGAAACGAATGGGGAATGCATCAGGTATACTCTCTGCACGACTCGTGGTTATGGCTGTTTGATGATTTTTCATGAGTAAAACTGATCGTTATGTCATTGTTACTGACAGGTTTAGCGGTAATAACCGTTATGCTAGTGACTACCTGCCTAATGTCTGTAGTCATCATCTTGTGCTGGAACAAAAGCTTTCTCTTTGCCATTGCCTTCATACTCATTTTCGGGTTCATCGAATCACTCTACTTCTCGGCATCTCTCATCAAGTTTCAAGAAGGGGCGTGGGTTCCCATTGCCCTCTCGCTCATCTTCCTACTAGTCATGTACGTATGGCAATACGGAACGCACAAGAAATACGAGTATGATGTTCAAAACAAAGTCTCAATCAACTGGCTCCTAGGCTTAGGTCCAAGTTTAGGCATTGTCCGAGTACGCGGCATTGGTCTTATATACACTGAGCTAGTCTCAGGTATCCCCGCCATCTTCTCCCACTTTGTAACAAACCTCCCCGCCTTCCACCAAGTCCTAGTCTTCCTCTGTGTAAAATCTGTCCCCGTCCCACACGTGAGACCAGGAGAGAGATTCCTCGTAGGAAGAGTTGGACCAAAGGAGTACCGTCTGTATCGATGCATAGCACGATATGGATACCGCGACATCCACAAGGATGGTATCGAGTTCGAGAAGGACCTAGTGTGTAGCATTGCGGAGTTCATCAGGTCGGAGAAGGCGGAAACAAACATGAAGGTAGAAGATTTGGAAGAGAGCGAGAGAATGACGGTGGTGGGAACGTCGTCGACACACGTAGACGGAGTGCGAATGTGTGACGATGAAGGAGGAGGAGGAGGAGGAGGAGGAGAGACATCAGAGGTGAGGGAGATAAAGTCACCACAAAAAGTGAGGAAAAGAGTGAGGTTTGTTGTGCCTGAGAGCCCACAAATGGATGTGGAGGCAAGGAGAGAGCTGGAAGAGCTAATGGAAGCAAGAGAGGCAGGCATGGCTTTCATTATGGGACATTCATATGTGAAAGCAAAGAGAGGGTCAGGTTGGGTGAAGAAAATGGTGATAAATTATGGGTATGATTTCTTGAGAAGGAACTCAAGAGGGCCATCTTATGCTTGGACTGTGCCTCATGCATCTACTTTAGAGGTTGGGATGATCTACCAAGTTTGATTACCCTAAACCCTCTCTTTGTATATAATAAAACCATTTTTGTCTAATCCTTTCTTTTCTTAATAAAAATAAATTTTGGTCGATGAAATTCGTTCATATTTTTTTTCGAAAATACCGTTTATACCCTTTTTACTGAACGATGATTGATTCCGTCCCTACTCAAAGCGAAAGGAAGGTAGTGCCCTCGATTGTTTTAGAGTCAAGGATCATGGTGTACCAGAACCGTGACATCGAACAGTAGCATCTCCTTGAATGCGAGAGGCAACTATGTTAGTTGTTATTTTCGGCTCTATTATGAAAGAAGGTAGCTCGCCTAATGCGGGATTTGGGCCATCCTTTCTCTCCTCCACCCGTGTAGAGGAGTTTTGATTTACCTCTACACATATTTTTTAGACTAACTTTCAAAAGTTTAATTAATATTTTTTAACTTTTTAAAAAATTTTAAAAACACGGTTAAACTTTTTTTTGTTAGAAGTTCAAAGCGACTCTTATTATTAGTAATATGAACAAGACCGTCACTATCACATTTAAAAAAATATTGATGAACTTTCAGAAGTAATATTAATACTTTTAAATTATTTTTTTTTTTAAAAAAAGTTGGAGATGATGCACGAGATGTGATAGATGATTTTTGTTGATCAAGTTAGGTTTAGTTGATGGAGTTTTTGGGTTGAAGAGTCTTTTAAACACTCGTATAATAAAGATTTGTCAATTTTAGATAAAATAATAATTATTAATAAAAATTTGCCAATTTTAATAAAGGATTTATCATCTTAAAATATTTTGAATATTTTGTTGAATTAAAAGAAGGAAGAAAAGAATAAAAATTTGACAATATACATAAGTATTTAAAATTTAAGCCATAAAACTAATTACATCGACGACGTCGTTTCGGCCGCCAAAATTTTAACTGTCCTACTGGGAAATTGGCATGGACTATAAATAAGACAGAGTTCCCGGCGATTGGCGGCAACGACGGACTGAAACCAGAAGTCTCGAGGTCAAGGGATCAACAAAAATGGGAGTTCACGGTCTTTGGGAGCTTTTGGCTCCCGTCGGCCGACGTGTATCCGTTGAAACCCTAGCCGGGAAGAAACTGGCGATCGGTACAAACATCTCTCTCTTTCTCTTCTCTGAATTGTTTTAAGAAAAATTCATTGTTGATGAAGTTTCTTTTTTGGTTTATTTTTCTGTTGAAGATGCGAGCATTTGGATGGTACAGTTCATAAAGGCAATGCGTGATGATAGAGGAGAAATGGTCCGAAACGCTCATTTACTCGGTTTCTTTCGACGGATTTGTAAACTTCTATTCTTGCGGACTAAGCCTGTTTTCGTCTTCGATGGTGCAACCCCGTCTCTCAAGCGCCGGACTCTGATTGCTCGCCGTAGGCAGCGTGAGAACGCCCAGGCTAAAGTTCGTAAGACTGCCGAGAAATTGCTTCTCAATCATGTGAGTTTAGTTTCCGGTCCTTTTCGAGTGTTTTTGGAGTTCTGTGCTGGAAATTTGTCTATTCGCCTACAGAAATTATTGTGCTTATGTTTCGAAATTTTTTCCAGTAGAATTAAGAAGCGTCTGTTTTTTCAATGGGTGGCGTTTGATTAGACGGAAGTATTTCAAGCTCATTTACATCATTTTGCAGTCCAAAATTAAATGGAATTTCATTTCACATTGCTTGTCGTATTAGAAATCCTACTGGATAGTGGCGATTCTAAATTTTAGTGATGTCGTTGGATGTATGCCATTTTACTCTTCCAGCAATACATAGAAGCAGATCACTACCCGCTTCTCAGATAGCTTTTGTTCGGTTGGAAACTTAAACCTTCATCTCAACAAAGACGTTTAATTATGATTGTATTCCCCGTAAATAAATAGTAATGAAAAAAGTTTGTGGTTTTATTTTTCATTTTTCATGTGACTGATCAATTTGTTGTTGGATCTATTTTTTTTTTTTTATATTTAATTAAATTCCTAGTTGCAACTTGCAATTGTGTGTAAAGTCTTGAACTATTCTACCTATTGGTTAATAGCTCAAGGAAATGAGGTTGAGAGAACTGGCTGAGGGTATAAAGAACCAGAAACAGCAGAGGAAGCAGGATGTTCCAAAAAAGAAGACCTTACTGAACCATAACGCAATTGTTGATGGTACTTCTATTTCAGAAAGGAGCAAAAGCGTCCCAAACAGTGGCAATCATGAAAATCTAGATGGAATGTGAGATAAGTCTTGTGAATACAGATGCAATATGTAAATACTTGGAAGAATGTCATGTGACAGGTTTTTTTTGTTGATCAATTAGGGTGGCAGCATCAATTATGATCGAGGAGAATGGGTTTTTCTCGAGTAGTGCCCCCTCTTTTGTTGGTGTCACTCTTCCCAAAGAGGACAGAGGTGAACAGTCAACTTGGGTAAGTTTGCTGCCTGTGTGCATCAATAAGCTTCAAGATTGGGTCTAGTATTTCTTTTCCATAAATTGGAAGGTGAAAGACGAGAGTCCTGACAAACAGGATGTTGGATCCAGAACCAGAAGTACAAGAATGACTCAAAGGGCAAGAAGATTTTGTCAGATGAAATTCATGTAGTGGGAAGTGATTCAGAAAGGATGGAAGTGGCCTCAAGAAGTGCCCATCAGCAAAATTTAGATGAGATGTAAGGTGCACTTACACTTGGGTTATATCTTTATTGTCAATGTCTTATGTTGATCACATTCTTTCTGCTGTCATTATTCTAGGTTGGCAGCATCTATTGCAGCAGAGGAAGCTAGAGGTTTGAATGAAAATGTATCAGTATCTTCTGCTTCGTATCTGGCAGGTGAAGATATGGATGATGAAGATGAAGATGAAGAGATGATATTGGTATGCTGTCCCTGACTGATTTCTGTTCATATGATTTTTAATCAACAAATTGTTCTTTACCACAGTGGCTTTCTTAAATTATTTTCTCATATTCACGAAGTTAGAAGCTTTAGGAAGCAACCTTCGATGGTGTTTGTGTCATTGGATATCAGTCATAAGTCAGCAGATATGAGGTGCAACAGTGACCTTTACCTGTGAAAATCTGGAGGTTTATAGGATATTTTTCGCTCTTGCACATTTCTTTGTGCAGAATGAAAATACTAACTAAATAATATTACTTTTGAGATTGTGAATCTTTGGCTTACTGGAAATCTAGGAGCCCTCAACTTGTAAGTTATTAATTGTGCCCATCATATTGTTTTTATTTACTTTGCCAGCCTGAAATGCACGGGGTAGTTGATCCTTCTGTATTGGCTGCTCTGCCACCGTCAGTTCAACTTGATCTTCTTGTTCAGGTAAGTTTCAGTATATGGACCTTGGTTGGGTAGTGATGTAACTTCATGCTGGCACATGTTAATGCAAAGTATTCTTGGTGCAGATGAGAGAGAGATTAATGGCAGAAAACAGACAGAAATATCAAAGGGTCAAGAAGGTTGGTTCTGAAATGGTTCAATATACATCTGTCATATATTTTAGAGCCTCATCTACTCTTTTACACACGCACACTAACAAATGCATGTAAGAAATGTACTTTTCATTACCAAAAAGAGAAGAACAAGGGGGAAGATGAGATATCGTTCATACCATAGATTATTGTTTCTTTAGGTAGACTTACTATCCTTTATGATTCCCTTAATTGTTGATGAGATATGGGGTAGTTTTGTGCAAGTGTATTCCATTTCTTTGAAGAAGCTCCGTTGCAGTTTCATTTTTTTTGTTTTGTGTGTACTTCTGTTGCCCCTCTCCTCTAATGACTGTGTCAATGCCATCTTATTAGTTGATTTCATTTTATTATAGGATCCTGCAAAGTTTTCTGAGCTACAGATACAGGCTTATCTTAAAACTGTTGCTTTTCGCCGGGATATTGATCAAGTGCAGAAGGCTGCTTCTGGGAGAGGTGTTGGTGGTGTACAGACATCAAGAATTGCCTCTGAAGCAAACAGGGAATTTATTTTTTCATCATCTTTCACTGGTGATAAACAGTGAGTTGTTTAAACTCTGCCCAAATTCTGTTATTTTAAAAGATCAATGTGCATTATAAAGTAGTTTGGACAGATATTTGAGAGCTGATTTAAGTTGTTCCTTTTCCCTGAAAGCTTGCTTGTTTGGGATTTATAAAATATTTTAGATTCATGAGATGTTTGATTTTCTCAGGGTACTTACATCTACTAGAGCTGAGAAGAACGGAGACAAAGACCTACAGGCACCAAGGGTTCAGCAATCTTTGAGTTCCCTGAATAATACAGACATTCCTAGTACATCCAATGGTCTGGCTCAATCAACCCCTGATAAGTCAGGGGTTTTTGAGGACAATATCGAGACATTTTTGGATGAGAGGGGATGTGTTCGTGTTAGTAGAGTGAGGGCCATGGGGATGCACATGACTCGTGATTTAGAAAGAAACTTGGATTTGATGAAAGAGATTGAGAAGAATATCAATGCAAATAAGGCTGCGAATCCTGAACCCATGCAAAATATTGAAATTTGTAATCCAAAAAGCTCTTCTCTTCGAAGCCAAGTTTTAGATGTTTCAAATGAAGGCGTCGATGAATCCATTAATAAGTTGGATGAGAGAGGTGCAGATTCTATGCTGAATGAAGATACTGCTATCGAAATAGTGCTGGAAGGTGAGGGTGGGAAGTCTTTTGATGGTGATGATGATCTATTTACTCATTTAGCCGCTGAAAATCCCATTCAAATGGCTTCTTTTGACATCTCGTCCCAAAAACTCTCCCAAGATGGTACTACAGATTCTGGTTGGAAGGAAGCACTTGAAGGAACAGTTAGTGATGAGAGTGAAGTCGATTGGGAGGATGGAGTTTGTGATCATGTAAACCCAGTTCCTTTTGAAGATGAATCAGGAAAGTCAGTTTCCAAAGGTTCTTTGGAGGAAGAGGCTGATTTGCAGGAGGCAATAAGAAGAAGTCTGGAGGATGTCGGAGATGGAAAATCTGGCCCTGTATCTCTTGAACATGAGCAACCACAATCACAACCCTCAATTGTTGGAAAAATGGCTGAACGATGTATGAGTTTCGAAAATGAGAATGTGATTGGACTTGAAAAGATGGATAGTGTTGATGGAATGAATTGGTCAAATGCCAAGGATTCTATCTTGAAGAAGGTAATCTCTAGACTCTAGTTTGTAATCTAAAATTCTTTTATGTGAAGCAGTGTCCTTACTTTGAACTGTATATCCAGGGAATGACTGAGAGTTCATCTCAAGAAAAGCAATGTTCAGAACCTGTTGTGTTGTTAGATACCACAATTGCAGAACAGTTGGATGCTTCTTATAAGGATACCTCATTTTCTCTTCAAGTGTCAAATGAAAACAGTGATACTCTTAAGTCCTTATCTAGGGATGCACCTCGTGCTACTCAGGTTGGGGATATGATAAATAGTACAGTGATTGAGCCTGCTTGTCGTATGGTTGAGATGGACGGTGTTAACACTCCTGATGTTGATTCCTCCACAAAAGATTCTGCCTTCGAAAATCATTTCAAGCAGAATTTTCCTGTTGAGAAGCATAGCAGCGATCTTTTGCTCGAAGAAGAAGTTGGAAAAGGACATACAGTTAAAATTAGCAAAGCAGAGGCTGAGGTTACAGAGGATGAATTGAAAAGTAGAATTTCAATTCTTGAGCAAGAACGTCTTAGTCTTGGAGATGAGCAGAAAAGACTTGAGCGTAATGCTGAAGCTGTCAGCAGTGAAATGTTCGCAGAATGTCAGGTCTGTATGGTTGATTTTCATATATTAGTGGGGAAGTCGATTTTGTTAGTTTGATTATTTATTTTATTTTGTTAATACACTTGCAATGGTTTAGTCCCAAGAGTTGAATTTTCTTTTCTTGGGAGGGGGGAAGAAGGCTCGAAGAAATTTGGCTCATGATTTGGTAATTCTTAGAAGTGAAAATGCCTTTTGGGGCGTTTGGGGTGTGAGATACCCTTGGGGTGGATTTGGCTTCCCAAGCCTTACCCACATTTGTTGGAGTAGTAAACTTGAGTTTAATTAGAAAAACTGACGGGGTCAAGCAATTTAGTTGGAAAAACCAACCATGCTCAAACAACAACCTAATTCATGTTCTCCACTCATAGCTTCCTATACATGCACCTAAACAAAGTTTTTCTAAACCCAGGCTCCCTGAGCATTTCACTTAGACCCAGATTTAAGATTTTGAACCTGCACTAAACACCCTTTTGTGATTTGAAAATCCCAGGTAGGCGCTCCTAGGGGATTTAACCCATTAAGTCTTGGTAGTCGGGGATTTTTATTGTCATGACTGATTTCAGCAGTTTGGTGCACTTTTAACTTTTTCTCTTAACTACTACTGTCTCAACTTTCTTTTACTTGATGATAACTAATTAGTACAAATGAAGTCTATTTGCAGTACTATTTGAGTTCCCTCTTTCTGAGAATGGAGATAAAAAAACTAAAAATTTTAATTTATCTGATTCCCTATAGGAATTACTGCAAATGTTTGGCTTACCATATATTATTGCTCCTATGGAAGCGGAAGCTCAATGTGCTTATATGGAACTTGCAAACCTCGTTGATGGAGTGGTGACTGATGACTCTGACGTTTTCTTGTTTGGGGCAAGAAGTGTTTACAAGAATATATTTGATGACCGCAAATATGTTGAGACATATTTTATGAAGGTCTGGATCTGGTAGAGCTGCCTGCTTGTTCTCTCTTTATTATTATTATAATTATTCTTATCTGCATTGTCATGCGGAATTACATTTAATTAATTTTGTTGGTGGTGATAATTTAACCAATATTTTAACTCTTGAATAGTTTATAAGTGGCATAGGTATAAATCAACTTGGGTTTTTCAAAAAGCATGCTTAATTTGGAATGTTTTCCTTGCTTATCTAACTCACCGGCTATTGTTTGTGCGAGTTCTCTGCATCGTTAGGTTTATTATCTGGGAGTGATACACTAATACTGTTTGGTTTAATTGTAGTTTGTGCCTCTCGTTTTTTCTCAACGAAAGTTGAGCGTCTTATAAAAAAAAAATTCTTTGGGAGTGATACAATCAGTTTATCCTTCACTCGGATTGCTCTTCCTGGTGTTTTCTTCTTATTATTACTTTTTTGAATTATACTCCTTTTGTTATCAATTCAAGCTGGGGTGCTTTTTGGTAAGGTTTTGTTGGGTTAAAATTGTGGTTCTCCATCAATTGACTTAGATTTTATTTTATTTATTTATTTATTATTATTATTATTATTTGGGGGGGGGGGGGTTTTTTTT
>NW_019272027.1:3641761-3658679 GCF_002738345.1 Cucurbita maxima
GGGGGGGGGGGGGGGTTTCTTTTGTATCCATGTACTCTATGATTTACTTTCAGATTTCTGAGGATTTTAACTCCTCCATGTTATATAAGCTATATGATTTTATGATCCTTTTTTTTAAGAAAAAACTGTCATCTTTGGAAATGTTGATGGCTTTCTTTTTCTTAACCTTTCTTTTAGAAGAATTGTTCTTGAAAACTTCTGAAATTTTCCTATAGCTTGTTGCTTAACAATCTGCCCATTGTACTTTTTCTGACTTTCAGGACATTGAAAATGAGCTTGGTCTGGACCGAAACAAGTTAATTCGCATGGCACTTCTGCTTGGAAGTGATTATACAGAAGGCATTAGGTAACTTACACATGCATGATCCTGCCTTATTCATAAGAATTTATCCATTGCAAGGATGCAGAATTTCTCTGTCATGATAGATTTCAATTTTTTGAGCAGTGGGATTGGCATTGTTAATGCTGTTGAGGTTATGAATGCATTTTCGGAGGAAGATGGACTCCATAAATTTAAAGAATGGATTGAATCACCAGATCCAAGCATTTTAGGGACGCTTGGTGCAAAAACAGGGTTAAGTGCACGTAAAAGAGGGCAAAAAGCAAGTGAGAATGACGCAACTTGCTCAAATAGCAGCGTAAGGGATGGTTCTGCATCTGAAGAGAACATTGATAAAGATCTGAAGGAGAACATAGATGTTAAACAGAATTTCATGGTTAAGCACGTGAGATATTTCTCTCTTACTCTTTACTTTCTGATTCACAGTATTTTTCTTGACCAGGTGAAGGAAGATTATTTTATTCCCAAGTTTTTCTCACCTACTTATGATTATTTCATGCCCATATTTAGAGAAATGTTAGCAAGAACTGGCATATCCCTTCTGAATTTCCTAGTGAAGCAGTCATTTCTGCGTACATCTCCCCACAAGTGGACAAGTCAGCAGAACCTTTCTCCTGGGGGAAGCCAGACCATTTTGTCCTTCGCAGGTGAGACATTATGCTTCTAATATTGATAAATATTATCTGTTTGACTTAGTTACCATGGTTCATATATTTTCAGTTTTAGCAGCAATCTTTACGCGGAGACCTGTCTCTCTTAAAAGTTTCTAGTTATGTAACCAACATCATTACTTTTTGAGTTTAACCTATCGTATGAATTGGAACGATATCGCATATTCACAGTCAATTTCTTATTCAAGTAGGTGGAGCTTCTTCTTCTTCGTTGTTATTATCCCTAAATCTGGCATAGTTGTTTCTTCTGGTATCTTTATTCTAGTGGAGAGCTTCCTCTATTCGTTGGTTGTTTATCTCTTGAAAAATATAGCAAACAATCCCATCAATATTTTTGGGCTCACTGACGGAGTTGAGCTTTATTATACATGATGTTTCCTGCACTTCTTTACATTGGTGAAGTAGAGCCTACTTCTTTATGTTTAGAAAGTTGAATATCCACCGTACATATTATATATATTTACAATTCAACTTGCTCTGTATGCTGCAGATTATGCTTGGAAAAGTTTGGGTGGGAGAACTCAAAGGCAGATGAGTTGCTTTTGCCTGTCTTAAAAGAGTATGGCAAACATGAGGTTAGTTACTTCCACTGGTGTCTCTTAGGACCGCAAATGTTTTTGTTGAACCATCAACTGAAGGAAAATGGAGGGAGGGTGGGGTTCTTATGTGGAAGCCATCTTTAGCATATCCTTCAAAATCATTGAGTTTACAAATATGAATGGGCGTTCTATTTTGTGTGTTTTTGTCCGTGCTGTGTCCTTTTCCTGTAGTACACAAAATGATTAAAGAAGAAATTGAATATGCTCACATTTTCATGTTTATTGTTTTTTGTGTAGACTCAACTTCGATTGGAGGCATTTTACACTTTCAATGAAAGATTTGCTAAAATCCGCAGTAAGAGAATAAAGAAAGCTGTTAAAAGTATTACTGGGAGCAAGTCTGCCTCGTTGATGGATGAAACCGTGCCGAATGTCTCCGTAAATAATCAAATAAATCTTTCTGGTGAGACTCAGAAGAACATGTCTGAGAAGTGTTCATCAGAAATACAAGGTGCTTGCTCGAATGAAGATAACGTAGATAATAGACTCCGAAAACCTTCCAGGAAAAGGCAACTAGACAGAGAGCAATCGCAACCTGCCAAGGATCGAAAGCTAACAATGAAGGAAAAAGGAAAGCGAAGTAGAAATGAGGGATCACATTCTGAGAGAGGTAGAGGTAGAGGTAGAGGAGGAGGGAAAGGGAGGGGGAGAGGTCGGTTGGCATCGAAAGGTAAGAGTCCTATTACCGAATTCGTCGAAACCAGCTCCAGTGATGATGAAAGTGAATCCGATGATAAAAAATTAGATTTGGAGAACGTGCAGGAGCCTCAAGAAAGGAGAAAAGTAAGTTTGAATGTTACTGATTCCTTATCTCTATTTTGTGCACAATTGCTCATCTTTTTCTTGTTTTGAGACCTTACAACATCTGAGACTGATATATGTGACGTTCTGAATGAATGGTTTCTTATTTCTAGTAGATACTTTTTCTACGATGGCTTAGTTTTCCACTGATTTGTGTTTATTGATACAGTCATCACGGGTCCGAAAATCTGCAAGTTATAAAATGGACGATGCAGATCCAGATCAAGATCAACCATCAGATTACAGTGGGTATAGATTATCCAATGATGAAGCCAACGACGACAATGTGGTCCAGGGTCGGTACACAGGTCCTGAAACTGTAATGATCCATTCGGAAAATACAGAATGTGATTACGAAATACCGAAGAGATCGCCTCTAAGGGATTATCTTGGAACTGGAGGTGGTTTCTGTCCAACAGAAGATGAAATGAGCCAGGAAGCAATGTGCCGGAATAAAGACCCTGCCTTGGAGGCTAGCAACAGTGAAGACTACCTCACACTGGGGGGTGGGTTCTGCTTAGATGACGATAACGAATGTGTTGACCCGGTTGCACATCTTGACCAAGCAACCGTATCAGAGGCCCTCAAAGATGGCTCTGAAGATGATCCTGGCCAATCAACCTTCCATCCTGAAAAAGACATAGGCGGAGACCAGCTTGAGGAAGATACATATCCACGTGGAGAATCTCTACTCGATGTGGGCGACCCAAATCCTGTAAGTTATCCGAACTCTTCCGAGGTAGGTGAGGGCGTGCAAGAGAAACCCAAGGATCATTCTGTCCGGTCATTTGGAGGGGCTCTTAGTGCCATGCCTAATTTGAGAAGAAAGAGGAGGTACTGATTTCTTCAATGAGTTCCTATTGCCTACCTTTTTTACACATGCTTAGGAAGTTCTAATTTACGTGATCGAATCGAGTCTAGTCGTTAGCTATTCACGGAGATTATTGGCAATCTTTATGAAATTTTAGAAGCAAGATTGTTGAGTTTTACAACTTTTAAGAGACTTAAAGTGAAAACTAGTTCATATTTTAGGGGGCGAACACTAATTATCTTGCACACAGAGATGCATTCTTCTGCGTTGCAATGTATTGTGTAAATTTTGTTAATTTAATATGTTTAAGCTTATTTCTCAGTCTTAGAGTCATGATTGTTGGAACTTCTTTTAATCTATGTTTAACAATATAATATTCATTTTATTAATATGTATTTTCTAACTTCATCTTGCACGTTAGCAAATATGCATAAAAACCATAGTTCTCGACAACAAGAGCAAACACAAAGTCGAGAAGAATTGAGACCATAACTACTCGAATTGTACTCAGATCGTAAGTATTGGGTTGAGTTAGATTTTTGTTCGGTTTGGGCTAAGTTAAGTTAGAGCTTTGCTTATCTTTAGTTTGGTTGGGTCCAAAATTTTGAGCCACGGGAAGTACACAGCCGAACAACTATATGGGCTTCTAGTAGATATAGTTGTCCCCACCAGGTGGGCTATCCAAAACCTTGAGCTAACATTTCAATCGAAAATTCGCGTAATCCATTGAGACAAAAAAGGCAAATTGAAATGAAAAAGTGAAAGTGGCATAGGACTTTTGATCGACCATAGAGTGTATTCGAGCCGTACCGAAACACCATTCCACCTTAATCCACACACCTTAGAAATTATTGAGAAATGGGAGTTTTCTTTAAAAAAAAAAATCCAAAAAAGAAAAAAAAGTGTCCAAGCATGACTCAAAATGTACTAAAAAGACAAATCATTACGCAAGTATCAAAACACAAATTCCCAAACTAACCCTTCTCTTTCTCCTTCAGACTCAAATAAATTACCCAACAAATTTGGAGAAACTCTACTTTCAGCGCTCTCCTATCCACAGAGAGAATCAAGATTCAGAAAAATCAATGGAGCGCAGTTTTCTGTACAAGGAATTCGCTCCATTGATCGGAATGATCGCCGGCGAGTGCGCTACCGTCGGCTCCAACACCGTCTACAAAGCCATTAGCGGCCATCAAATTAGCTTCTATGTCTTCACCTTCTACACTTGCCTCGCCGCCGCTCTCGTTCTTCTTCCTTTCGCCTTCATCTTCCGCAGGTCTCCGATTCTTCCAATTCTCTCTAATCTTTTGCTTTTTTCTCCGCTCATTTTTCCCTAACTGTATTCATTTTGTTGATTCGAGTTTTCAGATCCGGCGTTTTTCCGTCCAATAAATCCTCGTTCTTCCTGAGACTGATCTGCCTCTCCGCCATGGGGTACGATTTGAGGTTTATTTTTATGGATTGTGGTGTGTTAATCGGTTTGCGATTGAAATTGTTTGTTTGTGATTGAAGAGTTGGATGTCAGCTGTTTTCCTATAAAGGATTGGAGTACAGTTCACCGACGCTTGCTTCCGCCATTAGCAACCTAATTCCTGCTCTCACTTTCATCTTGGCCGTTCTCTTCGGGTATCTTTTTCTTCCCCTCTTTTTTTCTTACCGATAAGTTAAGTTTCAATAATTCCTTGAAATTTCTTGTACATTAATTAATTTTTTATTATTAAAATAAATTTAATAAAATTATATAAATTTTTACTAAATAATCATAAGTTAATTGTGTAAGAATAAGAGTAGAATAAAAATTTCTTTATTGTGTTTTAGTTTTTAAATATGTAAATTAATATCCCTACTTTTATTAAATCTCAAAAATAGTTCTGAATTAGTATTTATTTGACCCATAAATAAGAAATTGGCAATAATCTCACAATAAAGTTAAAAAGTCGTCAACAACAGGATTCGAACCTGCACAAGTAAAGCCAAACAAATTTTGAGTCTATCTTCTTAACCACTCAAACATATTGACACCCATATATAAAAAATGATTTGTTCTCTGTCCAACTGATGTGGGATTTCACAATAAAGCTAAAGTAAAAAGAGTCTTCAAACCTGCAAAGCAGGATTTGAACCTAAAGAAGTAAAGCCTAATAGATTTCAAGTCTATCTCCTTAACCACTCGGATATATTGACACCAATATTTAAGAAATGATTTGTTCTCTGTCCAACTGATGTGGGATG
The DNA here is from genome assembly GCF_002738345.1 of Cucurbita maxima. Classification (NCBI taxonomy): domain Eukaryota; kingdom Viridiplantae; phylum Streptophyta; class Magnoliopsida; order Cucurbitales; family Cucurbitaceae; genus Cucurbita; species Cucurbita maxima. The sequence continues at coordinate 3,647,216 of NW_019272027.1, forward strand.
AAATTAAGCTAAAGCAAAAAGAGTCTTCGAACCTGCAAAGGCAATCTCACAATAAAATTAAAATGTTGTCAATCTCAAGATTCGAACCTACGCAAGCAAAGCCTAGACATATTGACACAAATATATTAGAAATGATCCGTTCCTTATCCAACTGATGTGGGATTTCACAATAAAGCTAAATCCAAAAGAGTCATCATACCTGCAAAGGCAATCTCACAATAAAATTAAAATGTTGTCAATCTCAAGATTCGAACCTACGCAAGCAAAGCCTAGACATATTGACACAAATATATTAGAAATGATCCGTTCCTTATCCAACTGATGTGGGATCTCACAATAGACCTAAAGCAAAAGGTAAAAAATCGTCAACAGCAAGATTTGAACTTGCGCAGGCAAAGCCCAACAGATTTCAAGTCTGTCTCCTTAACCACTCGGACATATTGACACCCATATATAAGAAATGATTCATTCTCTATCCAACTGATGTGGGATTTCACAATAAAGCTAAATCCAAAAGAGTCATCATACCTGCAAAGGCAATCTCACAATAAAATTAAAAAGGTCGTCAATAGCAGGATTTGAACCTGCGCAAGCAAAGCCCAATAGATTTCAAGTCTATCTCCTTAACCACTCGGACATATTGACACCCATATTTTAGAAATGATCCGTTCTCTGTCCAACTGATGTGGGATTTCACAATTAAGCTAAAGCAAAAAGAGTCTTCGAACCTGCAAAGGCAATCTCACAATAAAATTAAAATGTTGTCATTATCAAGATTCAAACCTATGCCAGCAAAGCCTAATGGATTTCAAATCTATCTCTTTAACCACTCAAACAACACTCATATATTAGAAATGATTTCTTCCTTATCCAAATGATGTAGGATTTCACAATGGACCTAAAGCAAAAGGTAAAAAGTCGTCAACAGCAAGATTCGAACTTGCGCAGGCAAAGCCCAACAGATTTCGAGTCTGTCTCCTTAACCACTCGGACATATTGACACCCATATTTAAGAAATGATCCGTTCTCTGTCCAACTGATGTGGGATTTCACAATTAAGTTAAAGCAAAAAGAGTCTTCGAACCTGCAAAGGCAATCTCTCAATAAAATTAAAATGTTGTCAATCTCAAGATTCGAACCTACGCAAGCAAAGCCTAGACATATTGACACAAATATATTAGAAATGATCCGTTCCTTATCCAACTGATGTGGGATCTCACAATAGACCTAAAGCAAAAGGTAAAAAATCGTCAACAGCAAGATTTGAACTTGCGCAGGCAAAGCCCAACAGATTTCGAGTCTGTCTCCTTAACCACTCGGACATATTGACACCCATATATAAGAACTGATTCATTCTCTATCCAACTGATGTGGGATTTCACAATAAAGCTAAAGCAAAAAGAGTCATCATACCTGCAAAGGCAATCTCACAATAAAATTAAAAAGGTCGTCAATAGCAAGATTTGAACCTGCGCAAGCAAAGCCCAATAGATTTCAAGTCTATCTCCTTAACCACTCGGACATATTGACACCCATATTTAAGAAATGATCCGTTTTCTGTCAAATTGATGTGCCCAATAGATTTCAAATATATCTCTTTAACCACTCGGACATATTAACACCCATATATTAGAAATGATCCGTTCCTTATCCAACTGATGTGGGATCTCACAATAGACCTATAGCAAAAGGTAAAAGGTCATCAACAGCAAGATTTGAGGCAAAGCCCAACAAATTTCAAGTCTGTCTCCTTAACCACTCAGACATATTGACACCCATATATAAGAAATGATTTGTTCTCTATCCAACTGATGTGGGATTTCACAATAAAGCTAAAACAAAAAGAGTCTTCGAACCTGTAAAGTCAATCTCACGATAAAATTAAAAAGTTGTAAATAGTAGGATTCAAACTTGTGCACAGGCAAAGCCCAATAAATTTCAAGTCTATCTCCTTAACCACTCGGACATATTGACACTCATATTTAAGAAATGATTCGTTCTCTATCCAACTGATGTGGGATTTCACAATTAAGCTAAAGCAAAAAGAGTTTCGAACCTGCAAATTCAATCTCACAATAAAATTAAAATGTTGTCAATATCAAGATTCAAACCTACAAAGCCCAATAGATTTCAAATCTATCTCTTTAACCACTCGGACATATTAACACCCATATATTAGAAATGATCCGTTCCTTATCCAACTGATGTGGGATAGACCTAAAGCAAAAGGTAAAAAAGTTGTCAACAACAAGATTTGAACTTGCGCAGGCAAAGCCCAACAGATTTCGAGTCTATCTCCTTAACTACTCGGACATATTGACTCCCATATATAAGAAATGATTCGTTCTTTGTCCAACTAATGTGGAATTTCACAATAAAGCTAAAGCAAAAAGAGTACTCATACCTGCAAAGGCAATCTCGCAATAAAATTAAAAGGTCGTCAATAGCAGGATTCGAACCTGCGCAAGCAAAGCCCAATAGATTTCAAGTCTATCTCCTTAACCACTCGGACATATTGACACCCATATTTAGGAAATGATCCGTTCTCTATCCAACTGATGTGCGATTTCACAATTAAGCTAAAGCAAAAAGAGTCTTCCAACAACCACTCGGACATATTGGCACCCATATATAAGAAATGATCTGTTCCTATCCAACTGATCCCAAAATAAAGATAAAGTAAAAAGTCTTCAACAACAGGATTTGAACTTGCGCAGGCAAAGACCATTAGATTTCTAGTCTATCTCCTTAACCACTTAGACATATTGACACCATTGTATAAGTGATGATTTGTTCCCTATCCAACCGATGTGGTATCTCACAATAAAGCTAAAAGTCATGATTCAACAATTGGTCTCGAACCTGCGGGCAAAGCCCAACTGCAACAAATTTCAAGTATGTGTCCTTAACCACTCAAACATATTGTGACACCATTATATAAGGAATGATTCGTTCCCTAGATCTCACAATAAAGCTAAAAAGTCGTCAACAACAAAATTCAAACATACGCAAGCAAAGCCCAACAGATTTTAAGTCTATCTACTTAACCACTCGGACATATTTAACGTTACAACAAAATTGAAACAATACAAAGAAGATTGGCATGACCCATGCGCAAGGGGATGACACGTGCACAAATCGAGAAATGGTCCAAATTTTTATTGTTAGATCCCACATCGATTAGAGAGCGGAACGAAATATTCCTTATAAGGGTGTGGAAAACTCTCCCTAACAGATGTGTTTTAAAACTATAAGGTACGGTGATACGTAACAGGCCAAAATAGATAATATCTACTAACGGTGGGCTTGGACGGTTACAAATGATCTATAGAGATAAGTAACGGAAAATTATTACAACATATTATATCTAAATTTCTACTTTTATATATATATATATATATTTCATGTAATACCAAAAAAAAAAAAAAAAAAAAAAAAAAAAAAAAAAAAAAAAAAAAAAAAAAAAAAAAAAAAAAAAAAAAAAAATNGCAACCAAAGATAATTATTTTAATGGATCAGTTGAGAGTAAATAGTATTGCATGGATTAGAGAATGAAATAAAAAGAAATATATATATTAGAATGGAAAAAAAAAATGAGATTGTTAAAAGATTTTATTCATGTTAAGTTCATGGAGAGATCTATGAGATTTTAGACTATAATCCTATACGATTATATCTTAAATGAAAAATGAAAAGAAAAAGGAAAAAAATGTGATGACAAGTGGCGCACTGTGGTGGTTTGCCCATATGTTTGAGCTAGGCTGCATAAATGGCTGTAGTTCATGTAGCAGCTAAGTTTTCTTCTAAATTAAGTGAAGAATGGAATAAGAATAGAATGAAAGTCTTAAGAATAGAGATGAGTGCATCTTGATTTTTTTTTTAATCATATAGTGCAATTACTTGAAAATGAGTTTAATGTCAACCCATAAAATATAACGGTTCAAGCCCACCGCTAGCAGATATTGTTCTTTTTAGCTTTCTCTTTCGGACCTTTCACACCCTTGGCATCCTTGGGTGTTCCGTCTCAATCTCGTTCCTTTCTCTAATTGATGTGGGACCCCCACCAAATTCATCTCCTTTGAGGTCTAGCGTCCTTGCTGGCACACTGCCTCGTGTCTACCCCCTTCTGGGAAGGCTCTCCTCGCTGTCGGGCTCTGATACCACTGTAACGGTCCAAGCCCACCATTAGCCGATATTATCCTCTTTGGAGTTTCTCTTTCGGACTTCCCCTCAACGCTTTAAAATGCAGGAGAGGTTTCCACACCCTTATAAAAGGTGTTTCATTCTCTAATTCAATCCAACCCAGGTGGGATTTCACATAAAAAGTATGAAATATATGCTAAATTTGGTGTCATCATGTTCTTTGGTTAGGATGGAGAAGCTAGCTTTGAAAAGCTCAAGCAGCACGGCGAAAATCGTTGGCTCGGCAGTGTCTATAGCAGGTGCACTTGTAGTGGTTCTTTATAAAGGTCCAGTCATTCTATCAAACCCATTTGCTGCGCCAACAAGGTTGAATCTTTCACATCCTTTGGCCTCTTCCCAACCCAATTGGATCATGGGTGGCCTCTGCTTTTTTGCTCAGTACCTTCTCAACTCTTTCTGGTACATTATTCTGGTAATTTTCCTTTCAAATTTATGCAACCTCCCTTTATTCCTTTTGTGCAAAACATTTACTAATATCATATATGATTGAATGGCTTCTTAATTCTTCTGAGCTTAACTAATAGTTGACATATCAAGATTTTGTTGGTATTATTGTGTTTGGCTGTAAAAGAGTTGAATTTTGGTTTCTTAGTAATTATATGTGAAATCTGTACATCTTAAGATAGTTTATGGGTTCACAAAGACAATTGGTTCCACACCAAGACTATGATATCGCCCAATAGTCCACTAGAGATTGAGTTTATTAGTTGTAAAAGGGTAGGAACCTCACCTTTTGAGTTAGCTTTTGAAGTGAGAGTCAAAATGGATAATTATACTGACAAAAGAGTTATTTACAGACCCAAATGGTGAACATGTATCCAGATGAACTAGCAGTGGTGTGCTTGTACTATGTTTTCGAGGTCATAATAGCTGCACCCATATGCCTATTAGCAGAAGGAAACTTGGGTGCATGGAAGCTAAAAAACAGTCTTGAATTGGTCGCTGTTTTGAACTCGGTAAGAAGGGAAAGGATTTGAATTTGGGTTGAGCTGGAGATAGAAGAGGTTGTGATTGCTTTAAATGTCGAGTTTTTGTTATTGTTGTTGTCGTGTTCATCTAGGGATGTGTGGGTCAATCCTTCGTCTCTGCCATCCACACATGGGGTGTCCATGTCAAAGGGCCTGTTTATGTTTCGAGTTTCAGGCCTCTCTCAATTGCCATTGCGGCTGCTACTGGTGTCATTTTCCTTGGGGATGATCTCTATCTTGGAAGGTGCATATCTCTCTCTCTCTCTCTCTCTCTCTCTCTCTGGTTTATGCATTATTATTTTCAGTCACTTTTTAAACATTTAGGACAATTAAAAAAATACCCGAACATTTATGAATTCGGTATATATACATGTTTGTAAGGGTATGATATCGTCAACTTTGAGCCCGTGATTTATCGTTTGATTTCATTGAAAGGTTTCATACTAGTTGAAATATTGTTATTTTTTGTTTAGTTTGACAACCTTTGGAGTTAGGAGTTTTCGAATATCTGATCTCTTGGTTGAGAATACGTGTCCGCTGCAGCTGAGTTTGCTCATTTTGACATTTTATTATTCTAGTAAATCAATGATAACTAGAAGGAATATTATTCTTCGACGAGATCTTCCATCCGAAAAGATCCATTAGCCTAAGAGGAAGAAATAAAAATTAATGTCCTTATACATTGTAACTAACATGCATGCATTGGTGTTCATAGGTTCATCATCGTTAACATTTAACTAGGGTTGTGTCTTAGAAAAATTATCGTCATAATGCATCATGACATTTAATACATTTGCATTATCTTAATATGGAATAACGTCATATCATGTCATCTCATCATCATACATCTTACATCGTCATATTATCATACATCATCGTATAATATCATATACGATCATCATATAACATAGTCACGTTATCATATATCATAATCTCATCATCATATGATATAAAGCATAAATGACATGTGCAAGGGTTCATTGAACACGTGTCATGAGATCCCATATTGATTAGAGAGGGAAATGTGTGCCAGCGATGACGCTAGGTTTGAAAGGGGGCGGATTGTGAGACCCCATATTGATCAGAGAGGGGAACAAAACATTCGTGTGGTAACCTCCCTAGCAGACACGTTTTAAAAACCTTGAAAGGAAAACCCAAAAGAAAAAACTTAAAAAAGATAATATCTGCTAGCGGTGGACTTAGACCATTACAATATCAACCTTTCATCCCTTTGTTTGTTTGGTGTGGCAGTATTATTGGAGCAACAATAATAGCAAGTGGATTTTACTCAATAATGTGGGGGAAAATAAAAGAAGAAGAGTTGAAGGTGAAAGACGAGTTTTGTTCAAGCTTGGGCTCTTCATCCAAAGATAGGATTCCACTGTTGAAAAGCTGTAAAGTTCAAGATGACTAACACATTTTGTGAGTACATCAGACCTTGCAGGTATGTTCTGTTTATACTCGATCCAATCTGTTTTTGCTTTCGAATTCATGTTTTGTAAGTAAAAATTATAGAACATCCAGCCAAATATCCTCAAGTGTATAGTAAGAAGAGTTGATTTGGCTGGAATAGATAACTTTTTGTTTATACTCGATCCAAGCGGTGGACTTAGATCCAATCTGTTTTTGCTTTCGAATTCAGCTTTTTTTTTTTTTTTTTTTGTTTATCGTTTCTTCTATCATTTAAATCATATTTGTCTAGATATCGTGGAGCAATATCATTCAAGTGAGCCCTTCTAATCGTCTAACCCCACCTCTAGTACATATTGTCTACTTCAGCCTATTATGTATTGTCGTCAGCCTCACGGTTTTAAAATGTGTCTATTAGGGAGAGGTTTGTACACTCTTATAAGAAATGTTTCATTCCACTTTCCAATCGATGTGGAATCTCACTATTCACCTCCAGTTTTAAAATGTGTCTATTAGAGAGAGGTTTGTACACCCTTATAAGAAATGTTTCATTCTTCTTTCCAATTGATGTGGGATCTCACTATTCACCTCCATTGGAGGCCCAGTGTGGCACACCACTTTTGAAACCTGGCTCTGATACCATTTGTATTCACCTCCATTGGAGGCCCATTCCTCTTTCCAATTGATGTGGGATCTCACTATTCACCTCCATTGGAGGCCCAGTGTGGCACACCACTTTTGAAACCTGGCTCTGATACCATTTGTATTCACCTCCATTGGAGGCCCATTCCTCTTTCCAATTGATGTGGGATCTCACTATTCACCTCCATTGGAGGCCCAGTGTGGCACACCACTTTTGAAACCTGGCTCTGATACCATTTGTATTCACCTCCATTGGAGGCCCATTCCTCTTTCCAATTGATGTGGGATCTCACTATTCACCTCCATTGGAGGCCCAGTGTGGCACACCACTTTTGAAACCTGGCTCTGATACCATTTGTATTCACCTCCATTGGAGGCCCATTCCTCTTTCCAATTGATGTGGGATCTCACTATTCACCTCCATTGGAGGCCCAGTGTGGCACACCACTTTTGAAACCTGGCTCTGATACCATTTGTATTCACCTCCATTGGAGGCCCATTCCTCTTTCCAATTGATGTGGGATCTCACTATTCACCTCCATTGGAGGCCCAGTGTGGCACACCACTTTTGAAACCTGGCTCTGATACCATTTGTATTCACCTCCATTGGAGGCCCATTCCTCTTTCCAATTGATGTGGGATCTCACTATTCACCTCCATTGGAGGCCCAGTGTGGCACACCACTTTTGAAACCTGGCTCTGATACCATTTGTATTCACCTCCATTGGAGGCCCATTCCTCTTTCCAATTGATGTGGGATCTCACTATTCACCTCCATTGGAGGCCCAGTGTGGCACACCACTTTTGAAACCTGACTCTGATACCATTTGTATTCACCTCCATTGGAGACCCAGTGTGGCACACCACTTTTGAAACCTGACTCTGATACCATTTGTATTCACCTCCATTGGAGACCTAGTGTTGCACACCACTTTTGAAACCTGGCTCTGATACCATTTGTATTCACCTCCATTGGAGACCCAGTGTGGCACACCACTTTTGAAACCTGGCTCTGATACCATTTGTATTCACCTCCATTGGAGACCCAGTGTGGCACACCACTTTTGAAACCTGGCTCTGATACCATTTGTAATAGTCCAAATCCACTGCGAGTAAATATTGTCATTTTCTTTCAAGGGCTTCTCCTCAAGGTCTTAAAATGTGTCTACTAGTGAAAAGTTTCTACACCCTTATAAGGAATGTTTTGTTTCTCTCTCCAACCGATGTGGGATCTCACAATTCACCTCCCTTAGAGGCCCAATGTGGCACACCACTTGAAACCTAGCTCTGATACCATTTGTAATAGTTCAATTCTACCACGAGTAGATATTGTCATCTTTGAGCATTCCCTTCAAGGGCTTCTCCTCAAGGTCTTAAAACGCGTCTACTAGGGAAAAGTTTCTACACTCTTATAAGAAATGTTTTGTTCCTCTCTCCAACCGATGTGGGATCTCACGATCCACCTCCCCTGGAGACCCAGTGTCCTCATTGGCACACCACCTGAAGCCTAGCATTGATATCATTTATAATAGTCCAAATTCATCGCTAGTAGATATTGTCATCTTTGAGCATTCCCGTCAAAGTCTTCTCCTCAAGGTCTTAAAACACATCTACTAGGTATAAGTTTCTATACCCTTATAATGTATGTTTTGTTCCCCTCTCCAATCAACGTGGGATCTCACAAATTTTGTTTAAAAATCCTCCATTATATGTTTGATCCATCCTAAACGTTTCAAACCTACCCTTAAAGTAGAAATTTCTTACGACATGGGTGATAACTAACAAGCTTTAAGATTGTCTCTTTCATTAGAATAGGGATTTTTGTTGGGCAGTCATTTGTGAGTGAGTGCTATCCACAGCAAAGAGACCTTTGAAAGGCATCTTCATGCATATCAAGGTTTCACATCCTTTCAATCGCCATTATATTTTTGTTGTTGGGCGTTTTCTCCCTCTACTTCTCATATTTTTTAAGGTTAAACTTCGTATACTGTCACCCATATTCATTAGAAATCTAAAAAATCTCACCCTATTCCAATACAACAAAAAATCAATCAGACATGTTTTCGAATAGCCTTTCAAATTCATGCACGATTACCACCCAGCGTAACATCCTACTTAAACTTGATAATAACATGCTCGCACCTTCAATAGCAAAATTATGTCATATTCAAACCTCGGATCCATCCAAATCAATGAATTCACAATTCGTACCACAAAGAATTTGCAAAATAGTGTCAAATTCAACCAAACAAGAAAACGAAGGTTTCAAATCTTCAAACCCTTTGATAAAAGGAGAAAGTATTGTCTAATTGAGCAACCGTGGTCAGAGACAAAGCGTGAAACTATTTTGATACTCTCTCAACTAAACTCAAGATCATACAAACCAGAAAAAATACCCTTTAAATGGAATTATCTAAAAACGAAAGAAGCAATTCTGTCTGACAAATAATCGAAAGTATGTGAATTTGTGTTGGTTCTTAGAATATTTTCTCAGCTTCTTTGTAACAGAGATCTTTGTTGGGCAGTCAATTGTGTGGCTATCCACGCAAAGGGCCAACCATTGAAAGGTCTCTTCACTCATCATGTTTGGAGACACTTGCCATTTCCATTCTTACATGGTTTATTTGTTTTAATGTAATTTTGAACCGTATGCAGTTGATATAGAGAAATAATTTCAAGAATTTATGGTATATAGATAAAATTTGATGTCTTATCTTAGTAACATTATTTATACGATTTTCTTTGTAACAGTTTTAAATTCGTTAATTGAGAAGATAAATATCAATTTTAATCTGAGTTATGAACTTTGGTTTAGGCTGAAATGTATTTTTAATATGCATGAGTGAGGCTTCTCTTTTTCCCCTCTTTCTGTTCTATCATCCAAAACAAGGCCGTATAGAGTATAGTCATGTGGTAAGGCATCGGGTTTTAGTACACGTTCGAATCCTTTTCTTTTACTCTAGAGACTATGAACACTCGATCGGATTTGTCAAAAACGAGCTGACGAATACAGGGAAAGCGGCTGACTGCAGTCCTTGAGTGGAGTTTGTACCGAGCCAAAAGTGTGACGGCGTAACGGGTTAGTCCAAATATTATTTAAATTAAAAAAAAAATGTGATTTGAAAGTAAACACATCCCTTAAAATGGGACCAAACCTTCACCAAACGCATACCATACCCACAAGAAAGAGAAAAGGCTCCACCGTACAGCTTTTACAGAGCGAGCCAGAGAGAGATGGAGAGGAGCTTGTTTTACAAAGACGTGGTGCCATTCGCCGCCATGGTTGCAGCCGAGTGCGCCACCGTGGGATCCAACACAGGCTTCAAAGCTGCCACCGCCAGAGGCATGAGCTACTACGTCTTCACCCTCTATGTCTGCGTCGCCGCCGCCGTCGTCCTCATCCCTTTCGCTCTCATCTTTCACAGGCACTCTGTTTCTCTCTCTGCCTCTCTCTCCGCTTATAAATCGATTCATTTCCCTAATTCCTCAACCTCTCTCTCTCTCTCTCTGTCTCTGCAGATCGCAACAGCTTCCGCCGAACAAGATTTCCCTGTTCTTCAAACTCGTCGCCCTCTCCGCCCTCGGGTACGGCGGCGCGTCTTCCCTATTCGGCTAATTTTATATGCTTTTTAAGTTCTGAGGGCTAATGGGTTTTGGAATTGTGTTGAATTTTTGAAGGCTTTCGTGTCAATTGCTTGGGAACAAAGGCTTGGAGTTCAGCTCCCCCACTCTTTCATCCGCCATTAGCAACCTCATCCCGGCGTTCACTTTCATTCTTGCCGTCTTTTTCCGGTCAGTTTCTCTTTCTATCTCCTCAACTTTCCATTATATCTTTAATTTAAAAAAAAGATAAATAAGCATTAAATACGGAGGCTCGCCCCCAACATCTCCCACGGGAGGGCTCAAGATTGGTATATGGATCTCTTTTATTTATAGTGGTAGGCTTGATAGAAGCTTGGTCAGAAGGGGTCGCTTCCCGAATGCCTTTTGGGAAGAGACCTATCCCGCTCGGTGGAGGAAATAGTCTAGCCTACAAACCTAAGAACGGCTACTTAGTCCAATATCAATTTTGAAAAATAACATTAACCAGCTCGAACTTTAAATTTTTTTTTTTTACTACTAGAACTTTTGAAGAAATAAGATGATTTATGAAGATAAATAAATCAATGTGTATAAATAGACGGTTTTTATCTATATATTGCCAGTGACAATTTTTTTTTTTTTTTTTTTTTTTTTAAAAT
>NW_019272027.1:3659198-3677169 GCF_002738345.1 Cucurbita maxima
TTTTTTTTTTTTTTTTTTTTTTTTGTAAAGATTAAAGATATTAATGATAATTTAAAACATTCTCGTGTATTTTTGAGACGTCATACAAACAGGGTTGATATTATTTAAAAAAATTTAAACGGTTGAGGGGTATTATCGGAATTTTAAAATATTTTATCCTATAATATTTATTGATTTTTAAAAAAAAATTGTTGATTTAGCTTGAATTCAGAAAGATATTCGAAAAATAATTTAATATTAAATGAGTGTAATTTCAACAATAGAAAAAAAAATCATTAAAATTTGGTTAAATTTATATTAAAAATAAATCAATATTTTAAATAAACTAAAAAATAATAAATGGCTTGCGTTATTGGGTTTCTTTTTTGTCTTTTTCATAATATTATACCTAACGTGTAGGCTAAATTATTCAAAAATTTAAATTATGTATTTATTTTATTATTTTATTGGCCGGCAAATATCTTTGGTGGTTGGTCACTTTTGTCCCATTTTTCCTTAATAATTGCAAATTTGTAATTTGGTCTATTTTCAAATTTCAAATACTTATAATAATATCATATTACCATACACACACTATGATTTCATAAATTCAAATTTTTAATTAAAAAAATATAGTCGATCCAACATCATTGACCACTGGGGAGGTCGTCGGAGGTGGGGTGGTGACGATGGTGGCAATAACCGTCGTCGAAGGTGGGCGGGCAGTGCTAGTGATAGTGGAAGTAACGATGGAGGCTCTGCGTCAAAGAGGGCGTAGTGGAAGTGAAGCTGGAGTGTGAGGGTATTTTAGTCATTTTTATATAACATGAAAACGTGAGATAGATTCCAAGTTAAATACCTAAGATTTATTTTTATTAGAATTTGATTCATGCTTCGTGTGTTTCGCGTGTCGAATATCAAATTTTTGAAGTGATGATCTTTCAAATTAAAAATTTGTAAATAAGTTGTTGAATTGGTTTGCATGGTTAGGATGGAAAAGATAGATTTGAAACGGAGCAGCAGCATAGCCAAAATTGTGGGGTCAGCGGTGTCGATATCAGGTGCATTGGTAGTGGTTCTGTACAAAGGCCCAATTGTGATATCAAACCCATATTCTCAAGGCCCAAAAGAATTGGGCCTTCTCTATCACAATCACAATCAACCTTTGGGCTCTTCACATCCACAGCCCAATTGGATATTGGGTGGCCTTTGCTTTGTTTTTCAATACCTTTCCAACTCCTTTTGGTACATTCTCCAGGTATTTATATCCTCTTCGACTCAAAACTATGTCTTAACCAATTGAACTATGTTTAAGTTGATCGTTATTTTTATGGCTTTATCGATACTTCTCTTACAAATTTTTAGCTTTGAATTCTTATATTCTTGATCTGGTTTGGTAATCGTTAACAACCCAAATCAATCGTTAATAGATATTATCCGTTTTTGTCTCTTACTTATCACCAACACTGGTGTGTCAGTAATAAAACTAAGCCCTCAAGAGGGATGGATTGTGAGATCCCACATCGATTGGAAAGGGGAACGAAGCATTCCTTATAAATGAACCTCTCCCTAGAATATGTGCTTTAAAACTGTGATACGTAACGGGTCAAGACAATATCTGCTAGTAGTAGACTTGAAGTGTTACAATTTAGAAGGTGATAGTGGAACAGTTGACAGATAAGAACCATACATGAGGTTTTCACCTCATACAGCTCCTCGTTCAATTCTTTCAAAGTCATTGGATCCTTTTCCTCGTTTGAGAATCTCCTCCCCTTTTCCAGTCTGTCTCGAAGAGTGATCGGGATTAGTTCAGTCACGTTTTTATTCATTTGGAATCTTGACTCTGCTACATCATTTTTCTCTCTTTTTTTTCTTTTTTTATTCCTTTCGATCATTCCTTAAATTCCATAGGTTTGATCCAGTAGAATTTGACCTATTTTTCATTGAGCGTACGAAATAAATCATATTGATTTTTCGATCAAAAGCCCTATGTCAAACGTTTGTTTTTTTATTTAGGTCTTGTTTGACCTTCTTATTTGTTTTTTTACCTCTGATCGAATGTATTTTAACTAGCTGGATTATACTTTGGCGGTGACATTGGACAAAAGAAAGTAAATTTTGCAGATAAGGTCATGTTGTTATTGGTATTTACATGACAGACCCAAATCATAAAGATATACCCAGATGAGGTAACAGTGGTGGCAGTGTACTACAGCATCCAGGCAGTTTTAACGGCGCCGGTGTGTTTGTTGGCAGAAACAGACATGGATGCTTGGAAGATGACAAATGCACTAAGCTTTGTGTTCATACTGAACTCGGTAAGATTGAAAGGCAAAGGAATTGAGAAATGGGATTCTGTTTGTTTCTCGGGAAAATGATGGAATTTTGGTGTTGTTGGTTGAGAATCCAGGGTATGATGGGTCAGGCCTTTGTGGCTGCTATCCACACTTGGGGACTCAACTTGAAGGGGCCTGTTTATGTGTCCAGTTTTAGGCCATTGTCCATTGCCATTGCTGCTGCTATGGGTGCCATTCTTCTTGCTGATGATCTTCATCTTGGAAGGTCAAATAATCTCTCTCTTTTTCTCTATCTCTCTTTCATTTTGTTTGATTTTCGGTAAAATGTTCATTTACGTGCAGAGCTCGTAAAGATGTTCATTTGTTCTGTAGAGCTCGTAGAGACTCCGCAAATTTGTAGGGACCTAACCTGGATTGAACAATGAATTTCTATCTAAAAAGAGTAACCTGGAATAAAAAATAGAGGAACGTGGACAAAAAGAAGTAATTGAGAATGGGAGAGGAAATGGGGAGAGCTTTTTATCTTTTAACTAACCGAATCAGAGATTCCTTGTATAACAACTCAAGCATACCACTCGTAAATATTGTCCTCTTTAAGCTTTCTTTTCTGGACTTTTCCCAGAGTTATAAAGTGGACAATATCTACGCTAGTGAGGACGTTGGTCCCTAAGGGGGTGGATTGTGAGATCCCACATCGGTTGGAGAGGGGAACAAAACATTCCTTAAAAGGTGTGGAAACCTCTCCCTAGCAAGCTCGTTTTAAAATTGTGAGGCCAACGACGATACGTAACGGCCAAAGCGGACAACATCGGCTAGCGATAGGGTTGGATTGTTACAAATGATATTAGAGTCAGTCACTGGGGGGTGTGCCAGCGAGATTTCACATCAATTGGAGAGGTAAACAAAACATTACTTATAAGGTGGTGGACTTAGGTTGTTGCACTTCATCTCCATTCTCGGCCCTACTTTGCCCCTCCTTGCTTTAGACATATATACGTACATACATGCACACCCACCTAAACTACAAAATTAGTTATTTTACTTGCGTAGTAATCGTAAAGAAGAGGCAGGAACGAGAAGAGGAAAAGTTTCTCCATACCTATCCCGCTTCGTAGATATCTCTAATGATTGACGATAATGTGGTGTCGTTTGCAGTATAATTGGAGCTATCATAATATCAGTTGGATTCTATGGCATATTGTGGGGAAAGGCCAAAGAGGAAGAATTGAAAGAATTAGATGGCGAAAGGTTGGGATCTTCCTCAAAAGCTCCATTGCTACAATGTTATAGAGTCGAAGATCTATGAACATCAACACGAACACGAACACGAACAAATGGATTCAATTTCCATTATTCATTTTGCACTATGATTTCATGTTTAAAATAATTTTTAGTCTATGTAAAAATGTAAATAGGAATGTTCAAAAAATTCAATAATCTGACAAAATTCGATCAACCCAACCTTAACTTATACGGTATGAGTTGGTTTTTTTTTATTTTTTGGTCGGGATTCAAATAAATGAAAATTTTATGAATTGGAAGTTTATGGGTTCCCCTAAAACTATATCGGGTTAAATTCAATCAAACTCGTTGTCTTAGCCCCAAATCACTCAATTTTCTCCCCTGAACTAGTTGTGTCAATGGATGAGTTCGATCTAAAACTTGAGATTGGCGTGGCTACAGACTGTTCGCGCTAAGACAGCGATGATGCCCGGGCTAGTGTAAGGGGTCTCGCTACTAAATCAATATCGTCAGTTATATGGTTGCTTCATCCAATAGAGGTTAAGTAGTTAAAAATTATTTAGAAGAGATAAAAATAAAATATATATAATTGTATAGTAAACAAAAATATATATTACTGAACGATTGGGTTGAGTATAAAAAATGTCCTATTTAGATGCTTTCAGCAGTTATCCGCTCCGCACTTGGCTATCCAACGTTTACTGTGGGCACAATAACTGGTACACTAGTGGTGCGCCCTTCCTGATCCTCTTGTACTAGGGAAAAGTCATCTCAATGCTCTAACGTCCACGCCGGATATGGACCGAACTGTCTCACGACGTTCTGAACCCAACTCACGTACCGCTTTAATGGGCGAACAACCCAACCCTTGGAACATACTACAGGCCCAGGTGGCGAAGAGCCAACATCGAGATGCCAAACCTTTCCGTCGATGTGAGATCTTGGGAAAGATTAGCTTGTTATCCCTAGAGCAACACACGTCCAAACCTTCCCGTCGAAGATCGCAACCCACATCAAACTCAACTCACGAACATTCCTACTAATAAAAAATAGTAATTTGAACTTAGCTTTCATATGGTCTTTGGAGAACCCGAGCGTAATTTATAATTTATTTTTCTTTATTTATTTTAGAAAATTACAAAATATAATGAAACTCAATGAATATATTATTATATTTGTATACTCTCAGCCACATTTCAAAAATGAAAATTGGGAAACATTAATGAAATTATTTGGAATAATTGTTATGAATCCATAGCAGCCTCCTCCTTCCTTATAACTGCCATCAAAAGCTCATTCCAAGCATCAATGGGGCCTGGCATGCACCAATGCACACAGTCATTGTAACCCTTCATCCATTTGTTGCCCCAAAACTCCCCCGGGTGCCCGTCCGCTCTCATCGTCATAGCCATTGTCACGTCGATCACCTCGAATCTCTTCCCTTTCCCCATCCCCTCTAGTTTCGCCTTTGCCGTCTCTTCTATCTGAATATCCCTCAGCTTCCAATCAAAGCTCTCTTGGTCGATCACCTTCGCACTCGACGGACCTGTTCTATTGCAATAGCCACCCGTGTTCCAAACCCCATTTTCGAAATGGGCAGGCGAGAACGTCCTCACAAATGTCACCAACTTACCACAATTCTTACAATCGTTGATGTACTTAAAAGCCGCTCGAAAAACCATTCTCAACGCAAAGTCAGGATTGTGACTCGTGATATTTGGATCGCTGCAATAGATGCAATTGGGAATGTTGTTTCCTTCATGCAAGTACAACACTCGAAAAAACCAATGCCCGTTAGAGAGAATCGCGTAGTCAATTTCGGGTAAGTGTTGCGTCCAACTCTTATCAATCTCATTGAATTGTAGGTCAAAAACGCCCGTTCCCGTTCCATTCACAACCCTCTCTTCTCCGGCCACGAGGAATTTAGTCCAAAGCATGATAAGGGTTAGGTCACTTTTTGGAAAATACCACGTTCTAAACCTATCCTCAGAGTCTTTATAAACATCTTGTGGAGTTTCTACCTGCAAAACAACTTTATGAGTTCAAAAGCTATCCCCAGAATCTTAACGCTACTCGACTAAGAAATATTTAGAAGAATCAATACCCGTAAAAGTAAACTCCTCCAACCATGAGCTAACAATGATATTCGAAACATATATACAAAAACTTAGGATTAAGAGATATTTGAACTTTATTATATAAAAAAAATGAGAAGTTTGACAATATTATAAAGTTAGCTTGAGACAAAAATCTAGCACACTAATCATTAAATGCTTTAATAATAATAATAATAATAATAATAATAATAATAATAATAATAATATATTTGATAATTATTTCTTAATCAATCTTTTAAAGAAAACACTAACTTGGGGTTGGGTCCAAAGTTATTATTTTAATCTTTTTTTTTTTTTTTACTTTTCACCATCATATTGTCTCTAGTTTTCTTTTTCTTTTTTTAATTTTAATTTTAATTTCAAGGATATTTTTTTATTATTTTTTATAAAATTAAATTGATGGGCATTAATGGCAGTCAATTCCCTGAAATTAAGGAAGTGTTTTTTTTTTTTTTAATTTCTTGTTTTTCTTAATTTATTGCTATAATTTAATTATAAAAATTAAATATTATTGAGAAGTTTTTTTTAGGAAAAAGTAAAATTTATTTTGAAGTAGGTCATATTGGAAAATAAATTATAAGAAATTTATTGCCAAATTTAAAAATTATAATAAACTTCTAATTTTGGAAGGTCATAATATTTAATAAAGCAATTTAATAAATGGCAGCTAAGTATGACCAAGTTTTCACCTTATTATCATAAATTTATTTTCCCCCCCTTTTTTTATGACTAATTTCTTGGAAATATATGTATTTCTTTCCAAAATAATAATAATAATAATAAAAATAACATTAAAAAAAAATAATTATGGGACATGTTTTTATGAGCTAGAGCTTCCCACAAGACAAAAATCCAATTTTTTTTTTTTTTTCCCAAAAAGAATTTTAAAAAAGAGGTTGAAAAAAAGGTAAGGATGTTGAGCCCACCAAAATTCACCCATGGAGGAGCATTTTCCAAGTAAAGAAAATTCCTCAAAGAACACAAAGACCAACCAAAAGCAAATCTATAATGATTTCATTCCCTAATTCCTTCTAATTTGATTCAAATCCACAGAGATTTCCAGCTTCGTTTCACAATCAAACGCATGCAAAGAATCAGAGCAATCAAGAACACCCATTTGCCAGAAACAGAGAAACAGAGAGAAACAGAGAGAGGAAGAGATGGAACCTGAGATAAGAAGCAGAGGAGAGATTCGAATTGGTTTCTGGCAACAGAATCGCCGATAAAGGCGAGTTTCTTTCCACGAAGAAGATGAAGAAACGCCATGGAATCAAACCTTGGAAGCTCGCATTCATCTGGCTTCCATCTCCAGTTCACAAAATCCGTGTCCTTCCTCCCCTGTTTGAAGCAATTCTTCGATTCTGGGATCGTGGGGCAGCTCCAATTCGTGTACATGCCCGCCCCTCCGGCCTGCTTAATCCAATGCCCTTTGAAAAGATTGCACCTCTGTTTCTCTGCATCAACAAACAAACAAACAGCCCACGATTCAACGATCTAACAGAGAAGACGATGAAGAAAAAAAAAATGGAGAAATGGGAGTGGTGGATGGATACCCTTTGGAGGGGTTGGATCGTGGATAGATTGGAGGGCTGGGAGGTTGGGGCGGAGAAGAAGAGAAGGGTTTGGGGAGCGGAGGGAGAAGAAGAAGAAGGAAACAATGGCGGAGATGCCTAAGAGAGACCATAACAGAGGACCAGACCAAACCCATCTCTCCCTCTGGGAACGATGTTTATGATGGGATTTCTCTGCCAAATGGGAATTCGAAAATCTCATGCCTAACAGAGAGAGAATTTTGAGAATGAATTGTTTGGGTTTGAAAGATTCTAATAACTTCCCTTTCCGCAAGGAATTTTCCACCCAAAATGGACTTATTGTTTCCTACTCTGTTTATGTATCTTTTTTTCTTTTTTCTTGTTCTTTTTTTCTTTTTTAGATTTGTCTATTTAATTCTTAAATTTTAAAAAATATCATAATATTAACTTTTCTTCCGTTCTTAAGAACAGGTTTTGTGTTATAGGACGATGAGTTGTTGAATGTATTTTAACTGAATGTTGTATCATAGGTCATCGAATAAAGCTAATCTCTTGATACAGAAAGCGAAAAAGGCCTACACCATAGGGGCATAGCATAAGTAGGAAAGGTAGCTTGGAAAAGCCAGAGTATGCTTAGTCCCCCCGCTCATGAAATGACTCTGCTACAATGGCTGGAAGAGGATCCGTAGTACCCAAAGCACTAGAGTCATCTTGTAACCGTGTAACCGAGAAGGGGTCTAGAAGTGCTTACTACTAGACCACACTACACATGATTCTACACATTTACAAAGTTAACCCCTATCCGAAGCCAAACGTGACAATTGATAGGTTGTCACTGAACAATCCAGTCACATGAGAAGAGAGGTCAAATGGCAAAGCCATATGTCCGTTTGGCTCCTCACGAAGTATAACTCATATCCAAACATCTGATTGGAGAATGGGCACACAAATTTAAAGAAACCATCACATTAGGTTAAGACTGAGTAAACATGGAAAGCACACAGCCAAAGCCAAAGATGACATCATGCAACATGTGATTGCAACAAATGTCTGAGTTGTCGTAAAGACCTTAATGAATTACATGTGAATTGTGGGCCACATGATAAAATTAGCCTAATGGCAACATTGGACTAGTAATTCCATGAATGAATGGTAATGATATACTTAAACCATGCGAATAAACACAGTTCATCATCAGAACCACCAATGAAACACAAGCTTAACAAAAAATCAATTGGTCATTTCGATCACAACCCTGCCATAGGATACAATTTGAAAGAAAAAAAAAAGCCTCCACAAACAAGACGATACTCGAAATATCTCACACTGGAGCATTTGGGGTCTGGAAGAACATCCGACAGCACAAATCCCAGAAGGATTAAAGGAGTTCAAGACAAGTTTTATGAGAAATGGCAGTGTCAAAGGCAGATTAATAGCTAGAGAGAATCCTGTTGAGTATCACATCATATACAGAATGATTCACAAGCAACATAGAATATATATATATGTTATAAACCTTGGAATGTCATTGACAAGTGAAACATCAAGATTAGCAATGTACAAAATTCAGACAGTGTAGAACTTTTGTAAATATCTGAAGCTGTCTTCTTCTAGGTGGGGCATCGTTCTTCACAAAAGATTAAAAACTAGTTTGTAACAGATGAATTGATAGCTCCAGAAGTCACAGATAAGACCAAATAAAATGATGGCTTCAAGTTGGGGTGGGATCCTGTTTCCGGTTTGTAAAGGTGGAATGGAAAAACTGAGTGAGAAAAAACAGTTCACGACCATGAGAGAAAGGGGGCCTGTGTATTACTATCAATAAAAAAGAATCTAACAGTAAGAATGAAGTAATGGCTACATGTGTAAGGGAAAACACAGCTGAGCATCGTTGAGAAAGACGGCCACAACTCGGTAAGTCATTACATTCAGTTCTGTTTCCAAAGGATTGAGAGAAAGGATTGGCTCGAAAGCATACCTGAATGGATGGAAATCGTCCACATGTCGGAGGACACCATTCATCAGGTTTCTAGATAGCAACTTCCTTATGCTTCTATTAAGTTAGATATTTACAAATGAAACCTTGTCTGCTTGAGTGAAACAAATCTGTCAAAATGTGTCCAGCAGGGGGGGGGGGGGGGGGNGGGGGGGGGGGGGGGGGGGGGGGGGGGGGGGGGGGGGGGGGGGGGGGGGGGGGGGGGGGGGGGGGGGGGGGGGGGGGGGGGGGGGGGGGGGGGGGGGGGGGGGGGGGGGGGGGGGGGGGGGGGGGGGGGGGGGGAAACGGCTGCCTGAAAACCCGTGATGTCGCTACAACATTTGAAAGGGAACTCGAGCCCCATCATAAACAGTCCTTGATTATTTGCTCAACGATGCATCTATACTGTGTTCTTTTTCTCGGTTTCTAATTTTTTGGCCTATCAAAAGAGTGATAAAAAGGGTCAATATTTGAAGAAAGAGAACAATTACAACAAAGAGAATAGTTTAACACCAAAATGAAAGGGGGGGAACAAAGCTGAGAGGCACAGAAAATGAACCATTGTGGCATCAAATTTAACGCACACCATCCTTTTCTCAGATGGAAGATAGGTACAGATAGAAGTATGCATGCCTTTTATGGGATTTATTCTAGAGGGACATCAGATACAATAAAAGAGATCCGAAATGGACTGTTCCATAACAGAAGCAAAAATTGGAGGTCATCATATAAGGTAGACTTGGACAAGTAATTGCCTCATAAACTTGCAAAAGAAGTTCAAAAAACTAAAGCATGGTTAATAGCAAACTCATCACTCAGTTCTTAATTTTCTGTTTTAAGTATAAGTTTGAAGTTTCCAAAAATAGGAAATAGGGAAAAGAATAAATAAATAAACATAAAAAAGGAAAATGGGCCATAGAAAACCTCTCCAACTGGAATATAACATTGAAATATCATAATTAAGGAAAATTAAAAAAAAAAAAAAAAAAAACAACTTCTACGTGTAAGAAAATTAGAAACGGGACGATAAGAGAACAGCCCCAGCATAAATGGGACCCAACATTTCAAACAAAGCACAAGATTTTAAGAATTAGCAATCTCACATTAGAGCACTAAATGGGGCGGGAATAGGAAAAAAACAAATTTAATTTGAGAAAAAGTCATCCATAAGAGATCTACAAGAAGGTGTCAAAATATTCAGCATCATAATATCCAGCGTAATAACTGCAGGGGAAGAGCAAGCTCGCCGGGACTTACTTGTGACTGTGACCACGATGAAATGCTACCACCCTCACTCATTGTTGCTTGTAGTTTAGCCTGTCAGCAGCATCTAAGCCACTGTCGGGTTCTTTTCTCTTGTGACTACCTATCTGAAACATCTTTAGCTGCTCATCGGCAAAAGTTTGCGGACTGGGAACTGAAAGTTGTCTCAAGGCTAAAGGCAACTTCTCATCCATTCTTTCTTTATCTATAATCCCATGACCGGCATTAAGATCCAAACCCTGGCTTCCCCATTTTCCAATCTCAGGACCAACAGTACCACTGCCACTTGGATAGCTCATAATGAAGGGCCTTGGATAAGGAGTAGGGACTACCCCAGCAGGTCCTAATAAATGAGAAGTTATGGTAGGGAATCCAAGCGAACAACCAGAGGATGATTCCATGTCAGACGTTGAACAACCTGAAAAAGTGTTTGATTGTAGAGGAAAACTAGTTTCAAAAGGGAACCTAGAATAACTAAAGGAGTTAGTAGGTGGAAATGCCAAAGCAGGAGAGGAAGAAAATACTGGTGCATGATAAAGTTCAGCAGCAAAGCCGGTGCCAGCCGGGGGAGCAAATACTCTCTGAGAAACAGCAGCAGGAACATAACTTTGTTCTCCTCTACCTGGCAAAACTGATGGGATTGTTGTTACTGCCGAATACGAATTCCCCTGAGGATACCAAGAATAGAAGTTCCCAATTTCTCCGGAGTTCACCTTCACCCCAGGGAGAAGTGATGGAAATGCCATGTAACTTTTATTCTGCTGACTAGGAGGTACTGTTTCAGCCCCCATTTCATCAAGGGATGGTCCATTGTTCAAATCGAAGTTTCTGGAGGCACTGAATCCACCATTGCCTAATCCACCAGGAACGTATGGCCTACTTGACATGGGGAGTTCCAACCTACTCTTGCTCACAGAACATGGGCCCATATCATTACTTTCATCAACTTTATTCAAATCGAGATCAAGTCCACCACCTCGATCACGTGGTCCTGATTCAAGACTTGCTTTCAGCGGTGCAATGGACAAAGAAACTTCTTCTAGGAGTCTCTGGTCTGGCACATTCAGGTCAAAGTCCAAGGGTGGGCGCCCCTCCTTGCTAGTGGTGGTAACAAGAGATGCATCACTCAAACTGAGTGGCATTTCAAGATTTTTTCGTGGTTCTGCACGACGAAAAGCACTTGTAGCAGCTGAACCCTTCCATCCAAGTTCAACTTTGTTTGCTAGGGAGTTTTCTGGTGGAACAACTGATCCTTTTGCTGCAGAAGCCACAGTAATTGAAATGGGGAAACTTTCTGATACTGAAGGGATGGGAAAAGGTGGGAGAATAGGCATCTGAACAGCAGATGAATTTCCATTAGTCTCCTCAGGTATCCCATCGTCAACACAACCTTCATTTAAATCGAAGTCCAGCTTTATCACTGTATCTGACCTTGCAGCAGAAAGTGAAGGATTAGCACTGGTGAAGTGGTCTTCGGTTCCAATTAACTCAGTATTTGTACTTAATTTTTCACCCTGATCACTTTCTGGCAAGGGTATGATGGCGGGAGATTCCAAGTGCATAGAAACCGCACCACAACAATTATTGATGTTGTCTGTTTTTCCCAAATCCTGCGCAGCACAATCATCTTTCTGATCGGACATAGGAGGACCCAGAATCGGTGTTTGATTCCCAATCTGATTAACATGAACTTCTGAATTCACAATATCTTCTTTTTTATCCTTGAATTCTGCATCCAAAGAATTGCCTACAGGAAGTACCACAGCAATCTCAACCTTTTCCTCCCGAGAATCTGCATGAATCTCAGGTGTAGATGACAGTTTCTCTTCAACTCGACAGCCTTTAGTTAAATCCCCACGAGTCTGAATAGCGCTGCCACTCAACTGTGAAGATAAACAAGATGTCTTTTCATCCACTTGCTTTTCCACTTCAAGTGTTGTGGCAGTAACTTCTGATTTCAAAATCACTCCATTTTCTTCCGCTCTCTCATCAGTTTGATCAATTTTTTCATTTTCATGGAGTTGGGTACCCTCTTCCATTAAGGAGCTGGGTAAGCTATCACCCTCCACTTTTTCCTCGATCTCTGTATCACCTTCTTCTGCACCATATGAAGAACAGGCAGCTACAGAGGCATTGCATGCTTCAGCATCAGGTTTTATATCAGACTTCAAAGGTGTCTTTTCCATGTGTTGCTGCACATTTGATGGCATATTACAGTCCCTTGAAGTGCCCAATGCAATACCTCTTCCATCTCTGGAGTAGTCAGCTGAGGTCACATTTCTATCCTGCAACAAATTATTGCTGCCAAGAGGCTCAGAAGATGTGCAGCCCGTAGACTCGCCATTAGCATCAGCTTCATCGCATTTATGCTTGGCTATTCCTTCAGGCAAAATTTTCAATTGTCCATCATTGGCAGCAGAAGATTCCTCTGCCAAAGGTGATCGTTCCTGGGGAGAATCCAGTGGAGATGCATTGTTAGATTTAGATATTTCGCCAGTAGCCACGCTAGCAAGAAGATTCATCCCTACAGCATCCCCTGGTGATGATGCTGTATTAGTCTCAGAAAATTTCGCGCAGCTTTCAATCAACGCATTTATGGAGCTTAGAGAAGCATCATAAGTTTTTCCAGGCCTAGATATAATTCTAGTCGATGAGGCAATAGTTTCAGGTTCCAGCTCATTGGCTTCGGCAAGTCTGGATTGTTCATCGCAGGCAGCTATCTCTTTGCCCTCTGAGATGAAAAATTGATCTTTCTTATGGCATTGGTTTGAGTTTGCTTCAGTTCCAAAACTAGCCCCAAGCAATTCACATCTGTCATTAGCTTTCTTATCATGGTTATCACCAGCCTCATCATGAAGAGATCCTTTGGGACTTGAAACAACTTGATCTTCGGTGACAGCCCTAGAAGTCCCCATAGGATTCCTACAGGTATTTGGTAACTTTACAACAAATCGACCATACCCATGTTCAACAAGAGAGGCGTCTGGAGATTTCTCACGTGATGTAGTAGAGGCCTTGTCAGTAGTCAAGACCTTACTTACGGCATTATGTTTTCCAGAACCAGATGCTTTCTGTGTTCCTGTGAGAGTATTCAAATGAATGCCATTGCTCGATTTCCGATGAAAAGAAGCACCACTAGAAACTTTGCTAACGCTTCCTGAACCAGAATTTGAGCTCCTAGTGTCTTCTTTGCATGAAGATGCCACAGTTTTTGCATGATCACTTGATTGACTGTTGTTTAGGGACTGACTGGAACTGCTGCTCCTTTCCTCCTTAATCGGAGTCAAGGGAAGATCTGAGTTTCCAGCTAGTGTTTTGAAGTTATAATCCTTTGATGACACACCCATGGTTGAAGAAACCTTTATGGTGCTTGACGATACAGATGATTTGACAACCATTTCAGTGGGACTGAACTTAGGTTGAGAATGTTTAAACATGTTAGAATGTGTAGAGCTTTTTAAACCATCATCACCAGATCCCCCAGCCTTTCTGCACCCTACTTGAGAAACTTCCAAAGGCTCGCATTTAGAAGGCCATGAGACACCACGACTTGATTCAGACTTTGCATCATTAACATCCATCTCAGCTTCCACACGTTTCTTCCAAGTATCTACCAAAACCCTTGCTTTCTTCTGAATTTCAGAATTCTTATGTGTACGTAAATGATTCACAGACTTGCCAACGTAACAAGTCTGAAGAGCATCGAGATTCACGGGAAGTTTATCCAGAGCACGAAGTAGAGCCAAAAGAAAATCCTCGACAGTTTTATCACTTCCTTTTGTGCCATTGGCATAACAAATTTTTCCCTTATGAACTTCTTGAAGCCATTCATCTAGTACAGGCAAACCCCTGAGCTGCAAAAACCATTCTAGACAATCAATCCTATCAGTGACTGCTATAACATCGGCAAGCATCATTCGGTCAGCCAAATCTATTTTCTTACCAGAACTGTTAGGTTGCATAAGTTTGACAAATTTTTCAACCCCCTCAAAGTCAATAAGTCCTCCTTTATCAGTAATTTTTGTAATCTCATTCTTTAGCATACTTTCTGATCTAAACTGACTAAATTCCCCATCTTCTGCTTTAAATAACCGCTCTCTCTTAGTGGGTTCAGACCCCTGATCACCCCGTTCCCTTTTCTTGCTTTTAATGTGTGAAGTGAGAAGGGAACTATTTGGTACACTTTCTGAACCAGATTTTGGCTGCACAACTGGGACTGAATCATTCAAGGGCTTTGGTGAACGGCCTCCAGACTGCATCACCCCATGCATTTCTAGCCTTGTCTTTTCTAATAGTTGATCTACTTCTTCTTGACGTTCCTGCAATTAAAATTTGACTGAGTAAGTAGGTGTTTACTAGAAAATTCAACAAAATAATGGAAAGAAGGTTCTCAGTAGCTGTGGGATCAAGGAGGACACTCTAAATACTCACATTAATATAATCTCTATCAGTTAACCACCATAAACACTTGTTATCAGTATCATACACTCTTCTGCACACAAATGAGGAAATGCTCGATGGAAGTTCAACACCTTTGCGGAGGAATGCAACTTTACATGGATGGAGCAATGATGCGGCAGGAATCTCATCTTTATGAAATGAGTAGAAGATCTCATTTGGCGCAGCATCTAACGATATTCCTTTGGGAAGTTTTACATCAGCAGGCCGGTAAAGCCAATTCACATCTAACCTTAAATTAGCCTCCTTGTCCGACTTAAGTGAACGTATAATTCCAATAAAAGGAGGAGAATCTAGAGGTGGCTTAAAAAGAGCACAATCACCAACTTGGATTTTACGCCCATCCTATGACAGTCAAAATCTTCTTTAGTACAAGTATAATAAATAAAATATTTAGACCAAGTAAAAATATAAACGAGTGCAGTTCACATGACCCAAAAAACAAGCACACAAAAGGAACCCACCAAAAGAAAAAGATTCCAATCAAGTAAAATGAGACCAAATGTATAATTAAAAAAGATCTTATAAAATGACACCCAAAGAGAAACATAGAATCTAGTGGTAAACCAAACCTCACTATGGGCTCTTTTCATCCCTCTAAAGATTCTATTATTCCACTTACCCGAGAAGCCCAATAAAATCTCAAAAACTCACACCCTCCACAAGTTCCTCCCTGCTCACAAAAAGGCAGATGAAGAAGAAACTCCCCTAAAACTCCCTGCAGCCTCTGAACCATCCTAAGAGTGTTCGTGAATCAAGTTAAGAGGCACCTTGAACTCAACCCAATCCTTTGATTGCAAATTTGACCGATTCAAATCACAAGGTAATGGAACCAATCCAATCAAATAATATTTAGGTTAGGCTAGTTCAAATTTTTGAGTCAATCATTTTCCCATTTCTTAAATAAAAGATAGTGAAAAAGGGTCTTCTCAGAAAATGTTGGACTCATGAGTTAGGTTTGTGTCACTCATGATCAAGAGACCGTGTCACTGTCTAAGTGGCTCTGTTTGGTAAACCTGTTTGCTTAAGTTTGCAAATCCATGAACATCAAAAACCAGTTACAAAGAAAAACTTATAAGATCTTTAATATTACAAGCTATCTTTATATAGTACAATCAAAGCATCATGCACATAAACCTAGGTTTTTCATCTGAATTTATTTATTTAGTTTCACCAAACAAATAACAAATAGTAGTCTCCATGCTAAATTACATATTACAAAAACTAATCCATCCTACACTACATTATTCAGTATTGGGAAACTCTTAAAATAATCAAATATCATAGTCTTAAATGCAAGAGATAAGTCAAAATGCACTAAAAGAGACATGAATCAATATTTTTTGTTAGAACGCACAAATCACTAAGTTGGTTAGAACACACAAATCAATAATAAATAAGTAAAATAGTCTGACAACAGATTTGAATCAATATTTTTTGAAAATTTTGCTGGAGATAAAGAAGTTGAGAAGAGCCACTAAGTTAAATGATATTAAAAGAGGCATGCATAAACAACTGAAACAAAAGTAGAACAAAAGTAGAGTTGGTTCTATTACATCCAAACTAATCTTATATCATAAACCGACTCACAAGTCCACTTATTTCAACCAAAATCAATCTAAACAATCCTAAAACCAAACTAGTTGAGGCAGGTTGCATCTCATTCCCTTTAAAATTGGGGATAAAAACGCAACCACATTAATAAACTATAGCCATTTGTACTTTGGTGGAGCTTATGGGGTGAGATAATTTTAAGCAGTCCTCGCCTTAGCATCCACCTATCCTCGTAAACTATAACCATTTGCCACAAATGCTTCCCATCATACTTCATCGGGGATCTTAATGCAATTCAATTGGATTTATAAACAACAAAATATGTAACCTCCCCCTCATTTTAGATTCTTCCATGATAAATAGGTCTGATCTCTTTTCAATCGCCAAGATGCAACACATCTATACCAAACCAAATAACTAACCAGTGAGGAGTAAGAACTCTCCGTAATTCTTGTTATGTACTAAGAAATAAGTAGCTGTGGGTACTAGCAGATTCCCTTGTCAACTTTCAAGAGATTAGATCAAGAAATTAAACTAAAAATGAAGGCAAACCAGAGACCAATGAAAAATTGAAAAACAGAAAGCGGATAAAACAACCAAAGGAATAAACAATTCTGGGTTCATTCAAAAACCTTAAAAGAGGAGATAAAATTAACAAAAACATATCGGATTCACATAACGTAATCTCCGGACGGCGATAGAACAATCTTACGCCGAGTAGGATGCCTAACAAACAAGATCAAAATCTTCATGGGGACACAAAAAAACACAACAGAAGGCACACGATTAAAAAGTAAATGCAAAGAACAAAAGGAAAATCAAACGAAACTATGAAAGAAAAAAAAAAAAACGTAAGACTCGCAATACTTTGAGAAAGAAATCTGGAGCGGATAATTCGCAATCTACAGCTGTCGAATTAGAATGGACCGGCCACATGTGCCGCCTCTGTTTCCACCTCTCACCTCCAGACCCATGCATATCCCTTCATTTTGCTTGATTCTTGAAGAAATACCACTTTCCTCTTCGAAAAGAATCATCAATTCAGATCAAATCCCACCCCCAACACAGATTGCGATTAACAGGGGATGGAAGAAACGTGAAATCAGAGGTGGGTCTTGTTCGACTAAGCACAGAAAGTAGAGGAATCCATTTTGCAAAAAAAGGGTTGGAAATGGAAACTAGGGATTGTGTAATTGAGCTGAGATAGTGTTGGGAATTGGGTTAGAAGTAGAGGAAAGGGGAGAAAATTGAAATGGAGGGATTGAATTTAAGGGGTGGAGGAGTGAAAAGAAGAACTGGGTCTTGAAGATTTTGAGCGAAGAGCTCGGCGTGAGAGAAATGGAGAAAGAGATGGGATTTGAGAGACGAAAATGGCGAATGAGAGCGAATACGTGGGCTTGGGGCCAAAAATTTTGCAGAGAGTCGAGGGAGTAGTTGAAAAGGACAATGCCAATCCCAACGACGTCGTTTTTACCTTTTCAAAATAAAATAAATTTAAATTTATAAAAAAAAAAAAAAAAAAAAAAAAAAAAAAAAAAAAAAAAAAAAAAAAAA
>NW_019272027.1:3677642-3687402 GCF_002738345.1 Cucurbita maxima
AAAAAAAAAAAAAAAAAAAAAAAAAAAAAAAAAAAAAAACCTTCTGCGTGGGTCAATGGGAATCATGTCGTTTGCAAGTACCGATGTGTCGTAACCTATACGCAATTTATGTGTATAGTATATATGCCCTAGTTTCTTCTCCTTTTTTTTTAATTAATATTTGTGAAATTCCCATTTTGCCCCTCTAAATTTGGTAAGATGGTCAGACCTAGATGATTATTTTCAATAATTAAGTTTTTTTTTTTAATTCAATTACTAAGTTATTTTAATATGGTTCAATTAAATATTAATTATTATGAATTTAATTTCATAAACATTATTCAATAATAATTATTTGAAATTCAAAATTTTCCACTTAAACAAAAATGATTTTTTAACGATCTATTTCAATTATTAATATAATATGGAATATATCGATACATATAGTAGTTATCTCGTGTTTAAGCAAAATAATTAGAAATTGAAAATTAATTAGAGAAACTTCAAACTCGTGTCCCCCTGTTACTTTAATATCGTAGCACCTAATAATATTTAAACACTAATTCAAGGTATTAAATTTACCTTTAACCGGGAAAATGCGACACTTTAATTTTATATTTCTCGACTCTTTATAAAACCCGAACCCCAAATGAGGTAGGAATCCTTAGTTTGATCGAATTAAGGAGGTTAAAATGGGGATTTTCCACTTCGAATAATTTATTTTTTTAATATAAGATATATTATAATTAGTTATAGTAATAATGTAACATATTATATTACATTATCAATGACATTTTTCTAATTTAAGTTGTGTGTTATGCTGTTTGTGTATATAATTTCATAATATAATAATTTTAATATTAAATTGTAATGAATACTAACAATATTAATACAAACATTAACATAAGATTATATATATATATATAAAAAAAAATAATTCTCTATTTAAAAATAAAGAATAAAAATTATAAAATTTTCCGATCCTTGAACGGAGATTCCTCGGCTCCCCAAAACAGGGGACAAATTTCCACGAGAAATAGAATAGAAAGTTCATTCCCGACCCCACCCTACCGTACTCCCTCTTGGGGGACTTGCATCCTCGCTGGCACACCACTCGCTGTCTGGCTCTGATACCATTTATAACAACTCAAGCCCACCGCTAGCAGATATTGTCTGCTTTGGTCCGTTACGTATCGTCGTCAACCTCACGGTTTTAAAACACGTCTATTAGGGAGAGATTTTCACATGCTTATAAAAAATGTTTCATTCCCCTCTCTAACATACATGGGATCTCACAATCCTCCTCCTTAAAGGCCAACGTCCTTGTTTGCACGCCGCCCAATGTTTGATTTTGATACCATTTATAACTGCTCAAGCCCACCGCTAGTAGATATTGTCCGTTTTAGTCCGTTACATATCGCCGTCAGCCTCGCAATCTTAAAACGCGTCTACTAGAGAGAGGTTTCCACACTCAAATATCCCGGAGAATATGAGATGTGAAAGGAGATAGGATCGAGGAATAAGAACACACAAGGCAAGGACGTGTTTGTTTCGTACAAGTTTTGTTCACTTTCAATTCCAACAATAACTACAAGCTTCAAACTTTGATGCAATCATTCGTGGAGTTTCGCTTTCAAACATTATTTCCATAACAAATTTAATGCCCAACTTTCTCCCTTTCTTTGCCCAACTAGTGGAATCTTTACCTCTTCGTCACAATTTACTCTATTTATCGAAGAAGAACGAGCGATCAAAGGAAAAGATGGACCCAAACGAGAGCGAGAGGGGAAGATCTAGATCTAAAACGAGAAAGAGATAACAAAGCGAAAGTCAAAGCAAGAGTGAGCAGGAGAGAACCGAGACAAAGAAAAAACTATTAAGCGACTATCTGATGATGCTAACAAAAGGTTGGAAAACTTTGAAATTTTATTTTGTGATAAAAGTGATGTACCCGGTGTGTATGAATGTGACATCCAAGTAAATTAGGGTATATGAATAAAACGAGACAACATCTGAATAGCAGCGATTCTGAGAATAGTATGACTAAGAAAGACTTAAAATAAGTGAAAATCACTGTCGGTTGGTACAAGGTGTACCTTCATTTTCAATGGCTCGATTAAGCAATTCTATGTTGGGTGACATTCTTTAGAATTTTCCTGGTATGCACGAGAGCGAGGGCATGCTGGAAGAACTCATGTTAGTTTGTGGTATAGTTTTCATAAGACGTGAGAAGTAGGTAACGTGACCATGTTACCGAAGAAAACAAAATTTTAGGGCTAAATTTGTAATTAACTTGGAGGGCAAACAAGTAATCTAACATTCTACCTTCCACATAAACTTTTCGGAACTTTTCACACATTTTCCGAACGCGGGTTGCTCTGTCTCGCTACACTACGACAACTTTACTGATCGCTCGTGACAGCATCACTCCTTCACCAACTCTCTGCTTCTCTGCACAATTTCTCCGCCATTGCCACTCCTTCCATTTCTTCAGAGTAAACAATTTTCTTCATTGCCTTTATTTATGTTCTACTGTTCCTCAGGGTTCTATCATTTTCTAGCTCTAGGCCACGATCATGAAGCTAGATAGCCCAATATGATTCTGAGTGCTCTGTTTCACTTATTTGTATTCTGGGTATTGATCATTGACTCGTTTGTTTGTGGCATTTGAATGTTGGGTTTCATTTATTGAAGATGGAGGGAGATAAAGATGCCTATTACGTCGTACGGAAAGGGGATGTTTTTGGATTTTACAGGAGTTTTAAGGAGCTCGAGGCTCAAGCTGGATCTCTGGTAAGCGTTTCCTGTTATCTGTATTTCTATCATCTGAGTTTATTGTTATTCTTTTAAGAAATTTCATAAAATCAGTGGGGAGCATGTTTATTTCTTGGGGGTTTATCCTTTTGGTGAAATCATCCTGTTGGTTGCTTTGAAATTGTTGGTTTTTAAAGAGTTTTTAGGTGAGTTTGTGCGAGATCCCACTTCGGTTGGGGAGGAGAACGAAACATTCTTTGTAAGGGTGTTGAAACCTCTCCCTAATAGACGCGTTTTATAACTTTGAGGGGAAACCCGAAAGAGGAAGCCCAAAGAGGACAATATCTACTGGCGGTGAGTTTGGGCGGTTACAAATGGTATCAGAGCCAGACAGGGTGAATACAAGGCGGTGTGCCAACAAAGATGTTGGGCCTCGAAGGGGTGGATTAAGGAGTCTCACATCGATTGGAGAAGGGAATGAATGCCAATGAGGATGTTGGGAACCAAAGGGGGTGGATTGTGAGATCCCACGTCGGTTGGGGAGGAGAACAAAACATTATTTATAAGTGTGTGGAAACCTCTTCCTAGCAGATGTGTTTTAAAACTGTGTGGATGACGGCAATACGTAACGGGCCAAAACAGACAATATCTGCTAGCGGTGGGATTTTACTGTTACATTCTTAGTTGTATTGGATCAGCCATTCTAGGGCCTAAGGATAAACTTCTCAAATTTATTATGGCACCAAAACATGAGTTGAGTATTGAATCTAGGCTCCCTTTTGTCTGTGGATTGTTTGCCATGCTTCCAACTTCATTTCTCTTCCAGCATCATGTGGTATATAGTGGCCAAATTGGCGACAAATACGAACTTGCTTCTCGTTTTAACGTAAAGAGAAAAAGTAAAATAATCTTGAACTCGTTCACTTGCTTTCGAATATGGGGTTGATGTTAGTGTTACTTATTCTCCATCTTACTAGATATTTGATCCTAATGCAACGATCTACAAAGGGTATCACTTATCTAAAGAATCCGAGCAGTACCTTGCATCACATGGACTTCGAAGTGCAACTTACTCTATAAGTGCTGCTAATGTGACAAACGATCTATTTGGAAAACTACTTGCTTGTCCTTATGAGGTTAGAAACAATGCATTTTATGTTCTAAATTCATCAAATTGCTTTAAGTATTCTGTTCATTGTGGATCAAGTCGACCTCTTATCTCGTTGTGCATGTTATACTTCTCCGTTTCTTATAAAAAAACGGTCGACCTTTTATCTGAAGTCATTAATTTTTTTTGTTAAATGAGTTTGATGTTAGATTCTTTCTTGCTTTATTTATGAAACTGACATAACTATTAAACTTGAATAGTGCACTTCATTTTGATTTCCCGATATCGATGAACGAATTGTATATTGAAACGACATAGAGGTTGGAGATGAAAATTCTGTTGGTGTTCATTACGCTTGATACATGTTTATATTTTTCTCAGCAACCATCTTCTACTAGAGGAAAAATGGCAGAAGAGTACCCCAAAGCTAAGAGACAACGAAACGTTGAGAATACCGAATCGGTAAGTTCGTTAATTTCTCAATAATGGTTGAAAATTTCCATTGTGCACCATGGTTATGGAATGGAAGGCATGTCCAGGATTCATGAGGCTGTTGTTTGTTATCTTCTGTTTGTTATCTTTTACTACATTCATTTTGTGTTCTTCAGGGGTTTGTAGATGCCGACATGGTCTCAACCGATTCTCCGAAACAAGAAATTACTCGGGATCATGGCTCTGAAGCCGTACCTGCTTCTTCAAGCCGTGTAAGTGTGTTTGGCTATCTCTTCAGTGGTTATTGATTGACTAAAAGTGTTTTTATGAAAATTGGTAGCGTAAGTGTTTGACTGTCTCACTGGCACTCGTTCCTCTCTCCAATCGATGTGGGATCTCACAATCCACCTTCTTCGGGGCCCAGCGTCCTCTCTGACACTCGTTTCTCTCACCAATCGATGTGGGATCTCACACATTCAATGGAAGAGACAATACACCAGAATATCGAACCATGAACGAAGAAAGACACGAGAGAAAAACATATTGGCTAATGATTGTGAGGCCCCAATTCTTGACTGGAGGGGACACCTCCACCAAAGACCTCAACCCTTCCATCCCTTGGATAGATAGAGAGGCTGATGATACTAGCTGGGAAATCTTGCTTGCACGAACTATTTGTCATCTACGTTCCACCTTGTGGACATGGTGAAAGTTCGAGTAGGGGTCGTTATAGGAATCAGTTGAATTCTAGTGTGAGGAAAACCACCTTCTTGAACGTTTGGCTATATTTTTTACTCTTTCCTTTTATGAGTTTATCTTAATGTTGAAATTAATGTGAAAGTTAGGATATTCTAACATATCATGTAAGATTTAACTTAATTTCCAATGGTTTAAATAATAAATTAAATAAATCTACTCACAGGTCTATTTTCTTGAGTTTGATGGTGCCTCAAAGGGAAATCCTGGACTAGCAGGTGCTGGAGCTGTATTACGTGCGAACGATGGAACCACGGTAGGTAAACGGTTACTCTACACATATTTTTAAAGTGTTTTTTTTTGTGTGCTGCTGCTTGAATCAGGTTGTTTGATAGATCTGTAGGTTGCAAGAAGGGGTTGGGATTGCTACAAATAACGTTGCTGAATATCGTGCTGTAATATTAGGACTGAAACATGCTCTAAAGAGTGGCTTTAAACACATTTCTGTGCGAGGAGACTCCAAACTCGTTTGTATGCAGGTTTGTCACCTTTATTAACGTTTTATATATAGACAAGCGCTCTAGCTGACATGCTTTGCTTTGCACAACCGTATTCATTCAAAGAGGTAAAAACAATCCAAGCCAACCGCTAGCAGATATTGTCCTCTTTGGGGTTCCCCCTCAAGGTTTTAAAATACGTCTGCTAGAGAGAGGTTTCCACACCCTTATAAAGAATGTTTCGTTCTCCTTTTCAACCGATGTGAGATCTCACATTCCACCCCCTTTGGGGCAAGCGTCCTCGCTGACACTTGTTCCCTTCTCCAATCAATGTGGGACCTCCCAATCCACCCTTGTTCGGGGCCAACGTCCTCCCTGACACTTGTTCCCTTCTCCAATTAATGTGGAACCCCCCCAATCCATCCCCCTTCGGAGCCTAGCGTCCTTGCTGACACATCCCCTCATGTCTACCCCCTTTGGAGCTCAGCCTCCTCGCTAGCACATCACCTCGTATCCACCCCCTTCGGAGCTCAGCCTCCTCGCTGGCACATCGCTCGGTGTCTGGCTCTGATACCATTTGTAACGGTCCAAGCCCAGAACTAGTAGATATTGTCTTTTTTGGGCTTTCCCTTTCAGGCTTCCCCTCGAGGTTTTTAAAACGCGTCTTCTAGGGAGAAGTTTCCACACCTTTATAAAGAATGTTTCATTCCCCTTTTCGACCGATGTGAGATCTCACATTCCACTCCCCTTCAGGGCCTGCGTCCTCGCTAGCACTTGTTCCTTCTCCAATCAATGGGGAACCCCCCAATCCACCCCTGTTCAGGGCCAGCGTCCTTGCTGGCACATCACCTCGTGTCCACCCCCTTCGGGGCTCAGCCTCCTCGCTGGCACATCGCTCGGTGTCTGGCTCTGATACCATTTGTAACGACTCAAGCCCACCACTAGTAGATATTGTCATTTTTGGGCTTTCCCTTTCGGGTTTCCCCTCAAGGTTTTTAAAACGCATCTTCTAGGGAGAGATTTCCACCCCCTTATAAAGAATGTTTCGTTCCCCTCCAACCGATGTGGGATCTCATATTTTTTATTTCTCTTTCGACATTGAAGTTTTTGTTTCTATAAAAGAAAACATTTAGAATTGCAACATTTATAGTCTAAGAAAATTGATGGAATATGAATACTCGAAGTGAACAATAAGACTTGATTTCCATGACTTCTGTTAAATTTTCTGCCTTCTCTCCATCTTTCTCGTGTTCGAATTGGTCGTAAAATAAAACGCTGATTTTGTATGACAGGTTCAGGGTCTATGGAAGCTCAAAAACCAAAATATGG
Organism: Cucurbita maxima; assembly: GCF_002738345.1. Taxonomy (NCBI): domain Eukaryota; kingdom Viridiplantae; phylum Streptophyta; class Magnoliopsida; order Cucurbitales; family Cucurbitaceae; genus Cucurbita; species Cucurbita maxima. The sequence continues at coordinate 3,684,438 of NW_019272027.1, forward strand.
CTACTTTGTGTAAAGTGGCAAAGGATCTCAAGGATAAGTTTGTGTCATTTGAGATAAACCACATCCCCAGGGTACTTCTTTTAAAGTGCATTCTTTTAATCTTTTAAAGTATTGTTCTTTTCATTCTTGGACCTTAGTATTCAATTCTTTCATAATTTTTTGAATTGTCCTATCCATCTGGTTTGGTTGGCTGCATTTTTTTTCTCAATCTTCGATGAGAAACTAAGCTTTTTAGGATATAAAACGTATTAGCCCAAGCCCACCACTAGCAGATATTGTCCTCTTTGAGCTTTCTCTTCTAGGTTTCCCCTCAAGATTTTAAAACGTGTCCACTAGGGAGAGGTTTCCACACCCTTATAAAGAATGTTTCGTTCACCTCTCCAACCGAGGTGGAATCTTATAATCCACTTCCCTTGGGGTCCTAGCGTACTCGGTAGCATACTACCCAGTGTTTGGCTCTGGTACCATTTGTAACAACCCAAGCCCACCGCTAGCAAATATTGTCGTCTTTGGATTTTCCCTTTCGGGCTTCTCCTCAAGGTTTCAAAACGCGTCCACTAGCGAGAGGTTTCAACATTTTTATAAAGAATGCTTCATTCCCCTCTCTAATCGATGTGGGATCTCATAATCCGCCCCCTTGGGGACCAGCATCCTCGCTGGCATACCACCTGGTGTCCCACCACTAGTAGATATTGTCATCTTTGGGCTTCCCCTTCTGGGCTTTCCTTCAAGATTTTAAAACACGTCCACTAGGGAGAGTTTTCCACACCCTTATGAGGAATGTTTCGTTCCCATCTCCAACCGACGTGGGATCTCACATAACAAAAGAAGACACAGCAAAAGGAACCAAACAAGAAAAGCGTATGCTAGAGCTAACAGTGATAAATGACAATGTCTGTCTGAGTACTCTAAAAATTTACTGCCTTTTTCGTTTGGAGTTATCACCTCTTAGATTTGATATGATCAAATAACCTCTTAATCGTTATGTTCAAATCCTTGATAAATTATAAAAGTGAAAAAGAACACAACTCGAAGTACCCTGGGTTAACATCGTGCCATGATGCAGCATGTGAAAAAAGTAAATGGATTTCGAGGGGGAATGAATGGATTCAAACCTCGCCACGAGTTTTGTGATACTAAACGCTGTAGAATAAAGAAGGTTCCACTAGAGATTAGTCGAGGTCCATAGAAGCTAACCTACAACACTTACACAGCTCTGTACTACATGAAGAAGCCTTCGTTGATGCTTAAACCTTTTTGATATTGTTCTGATTCTCTTCAAGATTGCAAGCTATTCAATATTGATCATCTCATTCCTACTGATATTTCACTTGAAGGAACAAAATTCCGACGCCGACGCTCTAGCAAACCGTGCTATATATCTCCGAGGTAAGCGATGCCTTTCCCAAAGTTAAGCTTCATTGTCTTCTCTCCCCTTGCATTGTCTGGCTTGGTTAAATGTAGCTTGGTTGAATTTTGCAGATGGCATTGTAGTAGAAGACTGCAAGCATAAATGAACATACAATGAGCTGCCCAGCTGAAGTGCCTATTTTGAACCATTTGGTGTTAAAAATGGCTGATTAGCACCACTAATTTTGGTTTACTATGTCCCCTGGGATGCAACTTCAAGACTGTAAGCATCAAAAGCTTTATTACTATTTTGTGAGTAATGCAGAGATATAAATTTTAACACGATTTCTCCTTTTGAATGTGACGAAGTGAGTTAGGTTATCGGGAGAAATCCTCTTTCCTTAGTTTATGCTAATCAATTGAGTAGGTATAGGAGTTGCATTCAAATTTCTATGGAGACTGAATGCTCGTAAGAGCAATAAGACAGTCACAGACAAACAACCTATAACTTCTGAATCCGAATGTCCAAAAGACCTACTGGTCGGCCACTACTGCCTATGATCTTGTAGCTTTAACAAGTTTTCGATCGATCGTAGGCAGCTTTAACAAGTTTTTGATGTTAGAGGGTAAAAATTGCGAACACTTTTTCAAGTTTAAGTTAAAAGATCGCAAAATTGCTATGCTTATTTCATTTGGTTTCTAACTTTCATTAGGATTTTTATGAAAAAAAAATCATTTTTAATTATATTTTTTAGAAAAATGTTAATAGATATTATTCGCATATCGCCCATCAATTTCATGATTTTAAAATGCTTAGTTGACGATGATCCATCATGGGCGAAAACAACAATATCTACTAGCTGTTGACTTAGCCTGCCACAGTTGGTATTAGAGCCAGTCACTGAACGGTGCAAGACACTGGTGGAGTAGGGCTAGATCTTCTCTATAGTAGACGCATTTTAAAATCGTGAGACTGACATCCATAACGGGCTAAAATGGACAATATTTGCTAATAATGTGCTTGGACGGTGTCTGGTGCGAGACATTGGTCGGAGTAAGGCGGGAGACTTCTCCATAGACGCATTTTTTTGGGTGGTTCAAGGTGGTTACAAATGATTTGTTCAACCAATAGTAATCTTAAAAAAAAAAAAAATTATAAAGTATATATTTTTTAAAATGACTTAGAAAAGGGCTGCGTGCGTGTAGGTGGATAAGCAGATAGAAATCCCAAACACCTCACCCCACGTAGAAACCTTCAAGAACATGGCTTCAATCTCCACCTTCCCCATATTTCACTCCATTTCTCGCCCTGCTACTGCAAATCCAACTCCATTTCCTGTTTTCAGATCTTCAATCTCTCTTCACACCTCCACCAACTTCGCCGCCGCCGCCGCCGCCTTCAGGCATTCGGCGGTTTATGGCCACAGGCAGCCACGCGGCCTGAGAAAACGAATGGCAGTCGAAGGGGAGGCTTCAGTTCCAGAGCAAGAAGTTGAAGGAGAAGAGCCGCCGGCGGTCACCGTGTCCGTCTCGCCCTCTGATATGCTCACCATGTTCTTTCAGGTATATACTCTTTTTTTTTTTTTTTTTTTTTTTTTTTTTTTTTTTTTTTTTT
>NW_019272027.1:3688129-3740298 GCF_002738345.1 Cucurbita maxima
TTTTTTTTTTTTTTTTTTTTTTTTTTTTTTTTTTTTTTTTTTTTTTTTTTTTTTTTTTTTTTTTTTTTTTTTTTTTTTTTTTTTGTGTTTATCTGCGTGTTTTGCTGAAGATTGCGAGCGCATGTTGATTTGGTGGAACGAGAATTTCGATATGCTTTAAACTTTTAGCTGCTTAATTCGAAGGAAAAAGTTCAATTTCTGGCCCTGTACCTAAGTAGTCAGATTAATTTTCAAGTTAATTATGAACTTGACTATGTGTTCATCTTCAAAAGTAAACTTGGAAATCGCCATGAACCAACCAATAAATCATACAAAAGTTAACTAACAAAACACTCACAATCATATCAAAGAAATGTCCAATCATAATCACGAAAACACTCGAACCTAGTGCACAAGCTTGTTGAGGTTTGTTGGAAGAGGAGTCCCACATCGGCTAATTAAGGGGTTAATTATGAGTTTATAAGTAAGGAATACATTTTCATTGATATGAAACTTTTTGGGGAAAGCAAAAGCAAACTCACGAGACTTTATTCTCAAAGAGGACAATATCATACCATTACGAATGGATTGTGTCCTAACCAAGCTTAGCAACACAATGTCCAATCTTCCTGATTTGAAGCATCCAACAAGATTAGAATAACCAATACTTAGAAAAATAGTCTAATCTATCTACAAGAATGAGTAGAGATAGTTACATATCTTTTTTAAAATTTGGAAACTTAGCTAAAGTGGGTATTAAATGGACTAGTTATTTCAAGTATAGTGTTCAAAAAGTTTAAGGTTAAAATTGACTTGTTCACTTAACGGCAAAAATTGAAATTTTCCCTAATTCTTAAAGATTTAAGTTGTTTATGAACTGTGCTCATTCTAGGATTTGCAGCATTATAACTTTGAATTGCTTGAGGTTTCTCTAATGGTTAACCTTCGTTTCTGAAGGCAGAGGGGACTCTAAATGAATCAGCTATTCCTTCTGTAACTGAGGCGTTGGAGGTACATTGTCTTATCATCCTAACACCTTCTATGTCCTGTTGTTTGTTTTTTGTTAGTCGAATGGCTTTGAAACGTACTTTTTTTTTTTACAATGGATGAGCTGCTTTCTGTTGATGAATCTACAACTTCGATAAGACCGAAATAAGATCATGGTGCTCTCAATTTTTATGACTTCCGAAATGAGATTTGCTCTTCTTTTATCTCTACCAATTTGTTGAAGCTTATAATTGTAGGAGCGAGTTTGGGATATAGTTTTGAGAGTAGACCTTTGTAACAGCCCAAGCCTACCACTAGTAGATATTGTCCTCTTTGGACTTTCTCTTTCGGGCTTCTCTTCAAGGTTTTTAAAACGCGTCTGTTAGGGAGAGGTTTCAACACTCTTATAAAAAATGATTTGTTCTCCTCCCCAATCGATGTGGGTTCTCACAATTCACCCACCTTTGGGCCTAGCATCCCCGCTAGTACTCGTTCCCTTCTCCAATCGATGTGGGACCCCCCAATCCATCCTCTTCAGTGTCCACTCCCCTTCGGGGCTTAGCCTACTCGCTAGCACATTGTCTGGTGTCTAGTTTTGATACCATCTGTAACAGCCCAAACCCACCGCTAGGAGATATTGTCCTCTTTGGGCTTTCCCTTCCCTCAAGGTTTTTAAAATGCGTCTGCTAGGGAAAAGTTTCCACACCCTTTATAAAGAATGTTTCGTTTTCCTCGTTGTCACTCGTTTCTCTCTCCAATCAACGTGACATCTCACATTTTAGTTGATGGACTTTTTTCTACAAGTACCTAAGTGTTTCCTCCCAAAGCATTTGTGATCTTAGGATTTTTAAAATTGCTTTTTGACTATGTGACCAAACACCTAAGATTGGAAAATGGCTTTTATTAGTTAATAGCACTTTCCATCGTTCTACAAGCGGTACCAAACTCACTCTTAATGGATTACATTTGGTAGCATTGTCACAGCCCTTGAAGCCGTTTGGTACTGTATTTTACCCAACTCGTCTTATCTCTGCCAATTCGATCAGCTCATCAAGTTAGATATTGCTATGCTATGCATGTATATCTTTGTGTGTTCACTTCTTCAGTGTTCGGTGAGATATCGAAAGCATTGAAATTTAGTAGAATGTGCTGAAGCGAAAGGGAAGTGTTAAGTTAACTTCAAATTTCTAGTTCTTTTGAAGATCTTGAAGTATGCTAAGAGAGCACAAATGATGTATTAGCTTCTTTTTGAATTCGGGTTTAGTTATTGTTTGAAGTGATATTGAAGTCTAAAATTGCATATTCTTACTGTTCTTCTGTAGCAAACTGAGGGTGCCACTGCATTAAAGGTTCAAGTTGTTGAGGGCATTGCATCTGTTGAGGTTTGTATGATCATTAGTTGTTAGCAACCGACCCGTATTCTACCAACTCGCCTAAACAGTTTTTTTTCTTCTCCTCTTGTTCTAGCTCACAAAGCAAATAACAATACAATCGACCGGAGTGGCCTCGAGCTTGATCGAGACCATACAAAGCGCAGGTTTCAAGTTACAAACGCTAAATCTGAGTTTCGAGGACAACGAAGAAGTTTTTGTTTAGGTACTCATGATTGCGATCGTTAGAATTGGAGAGGGAAAGAGAGAACAAAGTGTAGAGAGATGGGGATAGGAGGCTATTTAAGAGCTCCATTGATCATGTCATGGAAGGTTGGACTGTGGAGATTACATTCTTTGAAGTAAAATTTAAATGAGCCATTTGCTTTGAAACCAATAATGAGGTAAAGCCTCACATAGTGAAGAATCTTATATGGGACAAATAAAAAGTTAATTAATTAATTAATTTTTTTTTTTTTGAAAAGCTGAATAAAAGTATAAGGTTTATCTTTCATAATAGTAAGACAAGAAAATGATGAATAAAAAGAGATTTCATGAATCTCATTTATCGTTCGTAAGTCTTTTTGTGAGATCTCACATCGGTTGGAAAATGGACCGAACATTTCTTACAAGAGTGTGGAAACCTCTCTTTAACAGACACGTTTTAAAACCTTGAGGAGAAACCTTGGAAGCAAAAGTCCAAAGACAATAGCCCCACGTCGTTTTAAAATCTCTTCTAATTTTTTTCCTCTCTCGATTAACTCTTTTTCTTCCTCACCCTCGTTTTTGCTCCACAAGACAATAGTCCCACATTGTTACCGATGAGATCAACAACTTCAATGGCCAACAAGGTTGGATCGATTTCAATTTTGGTTTCTTTAGGTGAATTACAGTGGAAAGAAAAATCGATCTCTTGAATTCATGATTTTATACCTTGATTTGAGTTATATAAGTCTTAGTCTCTCTTGTATTTTAGAATTACACGTCTCGAGTTGAGAGACCTGATTTTAAAGTAAGTACAAAGTTGGGTAAATCTTCTTTGCCCTTCGAATATGATAAAACATATTAATTTGGGTTCGGTCCAAAGATTTTGTCACTAATCTTAAGATTTTGTTTAAGGATTAGATTAATGTGATTGCAAGATACTTTCCTGTCATAATGCCTTAGAGTTAGATTAGGTATTTCCTATTTGAATGATTACGTAGTTTCGTGAAAATATTAAATCATGAATGTTTGGTGATGAACATTATTGCAATTATGCCGACAAAATGTGCATACAGATAGAAAATAACGTCGATGATAGCATCACTTCATAAAGTCATCATCGACTCTAAAAAATCTCAACAATTATTAATAACGAAATTCTAAAAACATATTATTAGAAAAAAAAAAAAAGAAATTAAAAAGTGATGCTCATTTATTTTATTTAATTAAAGGTAGAGCTTGAATTATTGATTTTTTAGATAAGCTTCCTTATTTAAAATTAATATTTTTAGTTATTTGATAGACTAATTATGATTTTAATTTTGGAGATAAGCTTTAGCTCGATTGAGATCGAGATGTCTCCAATTATTGCATGGGAGAAATTCTTAAAAAAACCTTAATATAATATTTGAAATAAAAAAGAAATTTACCAATTTACGGTGATTATCACCGTCAGTCTCACGATTTTAAAACACATCCACTAGTAGAGGTTTCCACACCCTTATAAGAAATGTTATGAGATCTCACAATTCACCCACCTCTAAGCCCATAGCTCTGATACCATTTGTAATAGCCTGAGTACATCGCTAATAGATATTGTTCACTTTGGCCCATTACATATGTTACCAGTCTCACAATTTTCAAAATGTGTCTACTAAGGAGAAATTTTCACACCCTTATAAAAAAATGTTTCGTTCTCCTCTTCAACTGATGTGAGATCTCACAATTTGGTAATTCCACTTCACGGGAATAAAAAACTTTAATTAGTCAACCCTGAACATAACTCAATGAATAAACCATTAATTCCTATCTAAACGTCGACAATTCGGTCTCTCGAGCTAACCCTAAAACGGTTCAAAAATCCTTAAATTAGGGTTAATATTAAACTAAAAATTGGTGGGTCAATCCCTATTGGGCTGAAACCAGCTCAGTTTTGGGATTGTATGAGCTGTTGGCCATTTATGTTGGCCATTGAAGCTTTTGTATGGCCCTCTCCCTTTGCATCTAAACCTTCTTTAAAGGGTTCCTTTTGATACCCCTTTGGCCAATGCCTAGTGTTGTGCCCTACTTCCTAGCATAAGATCGCTCGAGTAATTCAACGTAGAATGTTCGATCATATATTTTTTAATTAGTTGACTAACGTTTAGATTGGAGCTAGTTACGTGTTAATTACTCTCATTTTAATTTAAGTTTTGGTCATTTGATGCGATTTTTAGACCATACAAAATCTCGAGGTATTTTTACAATTTCCAAGAGTGTTAAAAAAACCTAATGACCCAAAAAAAAAAAAAAAACTCAGATCAACCCAACTGAGTCTATTGGTCATGAACTTATTTGAGTTTGATTGGGTTACGGTTTTTGCTGATTCTGTATAATACTGCAGTGTGAATTACCCACATACCTTCAGAGGTAGGAAATGCCTATTACCCTCATACCTTATCAGGAGTAAGAAAGGCCTATTACCCACATACCTTCTGAGGATTAACTCCATCTTTCACAATGTGTTGAACAGGAAAATTCAATTGCCTTAGTTCAGTTGAGTTAACATTTTACTTTTATTTAGAACAAAAAAATTGAATAAACGATCCAAACAATCCAAACCAACCCGACTCAAAAAATTTACGATTGGGTCAACATTAGTTTTATAAAAGTTATATGGGTTGAAAAATTTACAACTCGGGCAATTGGATTGGTTCTAAAACATGTTTAAACTCGACCCGACCCAACCCACGAACACTTCTAATAATTTCTCTCATGCATCCAACAATGTGAAGCTATTTGTAGCGACCTCCTCGAATAATTTCTCCCCGAACGGAGCGAGACACGAAAAACATACCAAATGAGACAAGGGGTACCCTACCATATTCTTTTGTTTCCTCTCCCATGTAGAACAAAATGCAATGTTGCTTTTCTCCCCATACAACAAACCCCACCCATCTCTCCCACACGAGCCCTCCCTTCCCATTGTCTCATCTTCACTCATTTTCTATAATATATTAATCATAAATTATTTAATAAGACCGCTACAACGAGACTGGTTTCTAAAAATTGTCGGATTTAGATCTTACGACTTATCTATTCTTAATAACGGCAGGATACAAAAACGATCTCTATTTTAAACTTACTCTCTTATATATCTAACGAGACAAAACTATCCGTCTCTTTATGACTCTCTTCTCGTTTTAGAACAGTTTTGAACACGTTACATACTTGTCTTGAAGTTCTTTTAAGAGTAAAGATCATTCCCACAAACGAGCACGAGTTCTTTTTGCATATTTTATCATCACCCACGTACTTTTTAGAAAAAAATTTAAGAGATCACCCAAATTGCTCAAAACTAGGCCAACTTAATTTCTGAGTTTTTATAACTGCCCGAGTAACTTTCAATTTTTTTAAGTCTTTCGTAACTGTCATATTCTTAAAACCGCTCTAATTCAGATGTGATCTCATTTCGTTTATGTTTTTTTTTTTACTTCAGAGAGAATTAGAGATCAAACAAATTCTCCCGTTCCGCCATGTTAGAGGACTCAATCTCCTAACCGAGGTTTTCATCTGAATTGTTTGAAACTTCAACTAGCTCGTTCGACCAATTTAACATTAATTAATTAATTATTATTTATTTATATATATTTGTTTAAGAAAAAGTTGGAAAACAGTATGATGGGAATTAGTTATATTTTAGTAATTGACATCTCAAAAGTATGGTAATGATTATTCCCAAAGAGGGGTTTAAAGGAATATATATTATATTAAAATTAAAAACGGTGATAAATAAATAAAACTAATAATGAAAAAAAATGTGAATGTTTGATTAATCCACCGCACCTAAATGGTGTGAAAGTTATCATATTTATAATCAAATAAATTACAAGGATATGGAAATAGTAATAAATGGAAATAACATAAATAGAAAGATACGATAATAAGGCAAATATTAGATATTTGCCTTATAATAAAATATCAAATATAATATATATGGTAAACAATAATTTATTATTAAATATCCTTAACAAAAAATTAGTTAGGAAAATATTATATATAGATACAAAGAAACTCGAACCATTCAAACTACGGATTGGATTGTCAGGTTGTTTTTTTTTTAATTATTTAAAAAAAATTATATTTATTCACCGTACATCTTATATTAATTTCTAAAATTTTATAAAACTCATTCAATGAATCACTAACCCCATTACAAAAACGCTAAATATTTTTAATTTTTTTAAAAGGGTTGAGGTTGGGTAAGATTGCAACTCTGTTTTTAGATTGGAACAAAAATCTAATTCAACAGAATGTTTATGATTTGGGTTCAGTAGTTAAAGTTGATTAGATTATTGATCAAATATTTAAATACGTATCCAATAAATTTTTAATTATATTGAACGGTTGAGATGCGTTTGTTTTAGTTATAAATTTATATATAAATAAATAAAAAGAGAATTATATTTGGATATGAAGCATGCCTACGAAAATATATTTATACATATTTTGGAGATTGGTTCATCAATTAAAATTTAAAAAAAAAAAAAAAAAAACCTTCAAATGGTTAAAAATAATAAAATAAACCAGCTAAAAATTATTCCACATGGCTTGCAATCCGTTGGATTTAGAATTTTGTGCATCCAACGGTGAAAAACTGTCGGTAGATATAATCATTTCTCCAAGAGAGAAGGAAAAAAAAAAAGTGGAATTTGTGCATTTTAGTGGTGGTTGGTTCATTTGAGAGCGGCGGTGAGTGAGCGGAAAACCACCTCTTCACAAGGGATAGTAAGGCCCATGTGGTGGTGGAAACCGAATTCCTCCTCGGCAAGGCGGAGGAGGCACTGAAAATCGGGGTGAGTCAAGAGCGAGATCGGGACGACATATCGGCTCCGATTCTCGCCGACGTAGACGGCGAAATGTCCCTTGGGAACATCGTCAAATCCAGCCGTCGCAGTCGCCGCCACCGCGGCCTCTTGCTTCCGCCCTAGACTGGAGCAGCGCTTCACAATCTGCTTGAGTGCCGCCGTGTGTATAGCCGGTTTTCGGATCGCCATTTGGAAAATTTCAGTTCCGATTTGGAAAGAAATTGGGTATTTATGGAGAGAGCACGGATGTTGTACTGAGAGAGAAGAGCGGGGAGGGGGAAGGTGGGAGCCATCGCCATGGGGTGCAGTCGCCATTGTTGGGCCTCCAAATGACCAATCGGGGCCCTCTGCCTTCGGTGGCTCTCTGTTTTTTTTTTTTTTTTTTTTTTTTTTTTTTTTTTTTTTTTTTTTTTTTTTTTTTTTTTTTTTTTTTTTTTTTTTTTTTNTTTTTTTTTTTTTTTTTTTTTTTTTTTTTTTTTTTTTTTTTTTTTTTTTTTTTTTTTTTTTTTTCATCTGTTTTGTTCTTTGCTTGTTCTTGAAGAAACTGTTTGTTTGATTTGATGTGTTTATGCAATTTGGAATTTGTGGGTTCCTTGATTTCAATCAAATGGATATTTATCCAAAAGTGTTTTTTTTTAATTTTTTTAATTTTTATTTTGTTGGTATAAATAATAACTTTCTGTCTAGTTATCAAATTATAAATTCACTTGTGTTTTTTTAGTTTGTTGGGCTACTCCTGTGTATAGAAATTCGATTTTACCGGTCTCGAATAAAGTGGAGAATCTCCGTTTTAACGATAAAACAGGAAATGAGTGAGGGAATGAGAAAGGTTTTTTTCTCCATCCCGTCCCATCGAGTTTCCGTCCCGTCCCATCGAGTTTCCGACACGGTACTCAGCCAACTTAATATAAATATATTTTTCAATAGAAATATTTCTATTTTTAGTCCTATTAAAAAAATTAAATTAGTTATTTCTTAAACTAATGTTTAAAATAAAAATTATATTAAAAAATAAAAATTTTAAAATAACTATTTTTTAAAAGAATAATGAACAGTAAATTTACCGTGGGTAAATTGATCTCTGCAAATTTCGTACGTGAAATTTCTGCCCCGATTCCTATAAAGATAAATTAAGAATTTTGGAGGCACGGGAAATGAAATAAGTGGCAAAGCTAGGAACGGAGAAGACTTCTTCATCCCTGTCATGCCCTTGTGGACATCTATACTAGTGCACTTGGTAATCATTTTTTGTCTCGTGATGCTCGTTAAGAACATGTGGATATGAATATATGATGCATTGAAATGAAATGGATACATAGAATTAATCTAGTCCTAGGTCCACGTAAGTTCTTTGGCCGCAATGTTGAGTAGGGTGTTACTAGGTTGACCTATACATTACAATACTTAAACTCTTTTGCACGGGTAATTATAGAGTTCCTCGTTATCTCACAAAAAATTTGTATGTAAAGTGACAATGGAAACAACGCTAGAGACTACAAATGCCTCATCTTGATTGAGATCGAGTTGGATGGATTTTTCTCTCTTTTGACTCCCGAGTTTCATTTCCTCAGCTTAGTAAGCTTAACGAGCCCTTCCATAGGCATTGACAAATGTACGGTTCACATACGTCTTCACTAGAGTATAGTATTAGTGTCCAATATGCAACGGAATCTCAAGGTCGTTCCAAAAATGAACAACAATAGTATTTTGTATTAATGTTTTTGTAGTAAATCTGACAAAAAGACGAAATAAATTAATGAAATAAATGTCAATTCAACCCGTAATGTGTTCTAAATTTCCGCTCTCGTTCAAATTGAAAAAAAAAATAGTTATATAGGTTGGTTACGATCGTTTACGGGTTCAGTTGGATTGGGTTGAGATTTTTTTTTTTTGGACTAACTCAAAAAATTGGATCGGTTAGGTTGGTGACCCTAATAATTAAAACAGAATCTGTAACCCAACCCTTGAGCTCGGTTACGTCGTCCAGTTATTCATTTTTTTAATTATTTCACATAAATGAGAAAGGACACTATCCACATAAATGCCCACCTCCCTCTCTAGGAGTTCCTCGTAGGAAACTAAATTAGATTTAGCTGGCATTAGTGGCTCCTTCCCACTCCATTAGTGGCTCGGCTTCGTCCTAGAAGCTACAGCTTCCGCCTCTAACGGCTTCACTATCGCTCATGACTGGTATATGGATCTCTTTATTTATGTAGTGGTCGACTTGATAGAAGTTTGGCCAGGTTGCTTCCCAAATGCCTCTTGACTTATGGTCTAGTTTGATTTCAATGCCTCCTTCCTGGCCGCCAACGGAGAGTAAGCAAGCGACTTTGCTTGCATTCGTCAAAGGGTAGCTCCTGTGCCCTTCTTGCCTGCTTCAATTGATGTGAATGAGAGTGTCTTCAAATCCTATTTAGTATTTTTCTCTCTATCAATGAAACAAGAAGTTGTCTCTGTTTTCTTTTCGGATTTCGAGGATGAGCCGACCGATCCTAACATCATTTATGAGGAGCCGGACGACGAATCCTCCTCCTCAGATAAAGATGTCTTCGATGCGACTCTCCTGAAAAGAACCACTTAAGATGTCTCTGATGCGACTCTCCCCAAAAGGTCTCGTACGAATGGAGATGTATTCTTTCCTTATAAACTCATACGATCATCTACTAAATTAGCACACGTGGAACTCCCTCCCAACAATCCTCAACATATGGGGCTGGGGACGGATAATACTCATTGCTCCACCTAACCCCGCTAGCAGATATTGTCCGCTTCGGCCCATTATGTATCGCTGTCAATCTCATGGTTTTTAAAACGCGTCTGCTAGGGAGAGATTTTTACACTTTTATAAAGAATGTTTCATTCCCCTCTCCAACCGATGTGGTATCTCACAATCCACCCCCCTTCGAAGTCCAGCGTGACACTCGTTGCCCTCTCCAATTGAGGTGTGATCGCACATAGCCAATCTACTCGAGGAGATTGATTGATTCAACAAAGATGTGTTTCCCTTCCCATGTTCTATCATGTTACCAAGGGAGGCATAAGAACTATTAGCACCCCAAAAAGAAAGTGATAGCCCTAAATTGACTTCAAAATTGAAGTGCTTTTTAGGGCTTCAATAAATTGGATCCACACACATTCATATGTTAACCAAGATTTGTGGCGTAACTAATGCAAGGATTGAGCATGACTACACATTTTGAGGGCCCCAACACCTCTTGGTATAGCTTGAAGTACCATTACCATCATTTTGCCCTTTGTCGATAGGGATGCCAAAAGTTCTTGAAATCTGGTTCGGATATTAAATTTTCATCTACATTTACAATAATAATAATAACAAAGACTTCTAGATTTACAATGTTTCAATGATGTAATAGGTTACTTCTACATCGGTTGGAGAGGGGAACAAAACATTCCTTAGAAGAGTGTGAAATCTCAACACAGCAGACACGTTTTAAAATTGTGAATCTGATCTGGACCTTACTTTCCTTTCCTTGGGTTGATATTTTATATTGTTATGGTTATTCAAAACCCCAAACAACTCCTCTATCTTATTTTTAAGCCCATCTCCCCCAAAGGCCCAAACCTCAAAAGCTCATTCTTCCCCAGCATAGAGTACATGTGCCCCAACGGTTCTACCTTACCTATTCCACGTTCATTTGTAGTACTTTTCCAAATAAATATAAGGTTATTCAAGGATTGAATCTTTTGTGATTCGGTATAGACATTATGAGATCCTCACGTTGGTTTGGAGAGGAGAACGAAACATTTTTTATAAGAGTGTGAAAACCTCTTCCTAGGTAGATGCATTTTAAAACTGTGAGGCTGACGGCGTTAAATAATGGGCCATAGCGGACAATATCTACTAGTAGTAGGTTTGGGCTGTTACACATAGTATCAGAGTCAGACACTGGGTGGTATGCTAGCGAGGACGCTAGGCTTCCAAGGAGGGTGGATTTTGAGATCCCACATCGGTTGGAGAGGAGAATGAAACCTTCCTTATAAGGGTGTGGAAACCTTTCCCTAGTAGATGCGTTTTAAAATCGTGAGGCTGACGACGATACGTAATGGGTCAAAGTAGACACCTCTCCCTAGTAGATGCATTTTAAAATCGTGAGACTGACGACGGTACGTAATGGGTCAAAGCAGACAATATCTACTAGCAGTGCTTGACATTTCTTATAAGGGTGTGGAAACCTCTCTGTAGTAGACACGTTTTAAAACTGTGAGGCTGACGGCGATACATAACAGATCAAAACAAACAAAAGCTGATAATATGTACTAGCAGCGGGCTTGAGCTGTTACCGACCATAAATTTGTGAAGAAATGAAGTATGTTTCAATTTTCAATTTTCTCTGTAAGTTCAAGCTGATTAAAGGAGACTGAGTTGATTCCAGACTGGACTTCCTAAAAGGGATCCACTTTCAAATGAAGTTAGGAAAAGTCATGGCGGTGTATTTAGAGTCATTTATGGATATCACATGCTTTGTCTTTCTACCATCTCAGCTACCATTGCTTGGTGAACAACCTTGCATGGATCTCATTTAAATTTGCGATAGATTTATGAGTATCAGTGTGATACCCGAGTAAAGAAAGGGTACATGAATGAACCAAGACCGCATTCAAATGCAAGTGATCTTGAGGATAGGATGCTTGAGAAAGACTTAAAAGTACTGAAGCCACTACCTATACAAACAAGATGTATTTTCTTTTTTGGTGGCTCAGTCATAAAAACTCCAATTAAGAGTACTTCAGTTGAAGCAATCCTGTTGTGAGATCCCACATCAGTTGGAGAGGAGAATAAAGCATTCCTTATAAGAGTGGAAATCTCTCCCGCGTTTTAAAAATCTTGAGAGAAAGCCCAAAGAGGACAATATCTGTCAGTGGTGGGTTTGAACCGTTACAAATCCTATGTTGGGAGACCTCATAGGAATTTTCCTAGGAAGCATATGAGTAAGGAATAAAGAACAACTCGTGTTGGTCTGTGGGGATAATCTTCACTCTTAGAAACGAAAAACCATGTCGTAAGAGAATTTCAGAGTCATTAGAATTCGGATTCCAAATCCTGATCCTAATCCTAGGTACGAACGCACAATCTAATATCAGTCTAGCTTCCTGGTAGGACTAATCACAATAATTAGTCTCTTAATTTGATAGCCTTTGTCATAGGGACCTTCAACCAACAAATTCTTAACTAGAGAGAAGTATGAACACTAAACAACAGATTGAATTCAAAGAATCAAGTTCTCATTCAAAAATGTTAAGAGTATACATTGTATGCTATTCTAATCATTGTCCTCTACTATCTACTTTTGTAAATCAATCCCTCAACTCTGTGTGAGACTGAGGAAAGTTTCTTCACTGCAAGGAATTGTGATGCCACCCATTGGATGATCATATCCAAATTCTTCTTCTACTTGACTCAACAAATCTTGAAATGAAGGTTGGTTCAAGAAAGATAGTGGGATCACAAAACGCTGCTTTTCTACCTTACCAACATATACGGTAAAGTACCCCTTTGGAACATCGACAGCCTTCGGAGATGCTCCATTTCCTGTTGATGAAGAACGTTGAAGGCTTTGCATAGCATGAACAATTCTTGGTAAACGGAAACCCATGTTATAATATGTTCCAAACTTTTGAGAATTGGAATGTGGAAAGACTCTTGTTGCTTGTGAATCCATATAACATGACCTTTATATAGACGAAAGGCTTAAGTTTCTCATAGATAGAGATAAGGTAGGGAGATGAACTTCAATTCTAGAGAGACATTAGGCCATGGCCTGTCACATGATGTGTCTTCCAAGCCATTATGAGAACTTCAAATATTTGGTCATTCTGTATGGCTTGTGCAGTAACATCATGGCCTACTTGTGTCTACAAATAACAACTGGAGAAGTAAGTTGAACAGATCTCTATAGTTTTAATAGCATAAGGGACATATCAGAGTTTCTCAAGCCCTTGTTGTCCTTGTGGTGAAACAAAATTTTAGTTGCATTTAATAGCTATGTGGAAGGGTTCCTGCTAAGGAACTATGCTGGTTGTTAGTATTAACAGAGAACTCAGAAAAATTAGGACATTCCCATGTCAAGAACCTAGGTGACTGCAAAGCGATGAAAAATGTTTGGTTTCACTGAAATGTCAGAGGTTTATTTGTTGTTAAGACTTTGTATTATTGTATGTTGTTAAGGGTCGTATGGATGTTCTCGAAAGGAAGTGATATGAATCAAGATATCTCAATCATACAATATGTACTTCAAGGAAGATGAATTTCCTTTATTCTTAGATGGTCACTAATTTTGGGAAGATGATAATTTAAAGTTATGGTATTTTAAGACTTTTTATTTATTTTAAAGTTCATTTAAACCATGACTAATTATGGTCATAAAGTAAGTTACCACTCTTGAAATGTCTCGGGAAAGGTCAAGAATTTTCATTTTGAGGCTATATAAAACCATGTATGTTATCTTTGTAAAATAGATATGAGATCCAACATTGGTTGGAGAGGAGAACGAAGCATTGCTTATAAAGGTGTGGAAACCTCTCCCTACCAAACGTGTTTTAAACTTTGAGGGAGAGCTCGGAAGGGAAAGCCCAAAAAGGACAATATCTGCTAGCGGTGGACTTGAGCTATTACAAATGGTATCAAAGCTAGACACCGAGCGGTGTGCTAGTGAGGATGTTGGGCCACAATGGGGGTGGATTATGAGATCCCACATCAGTTGGAGAGGAGAACCAAACATTGTTTATAAGGGTGTGGAAACCTCTCCTACCAGATGTGTTTTAAAACCTTGAGGGGATGCCCGGAAGAGAAAACCCAAAGAGAACAACATCTACTAGCAATGGACTTGGGCGGGTACAAATGGTATCAGAGCCAGACATCGGGCGGTGTACCAGTGAGGACGCTGGGCCCTAAGGGGGGTAGATTATGAGATCCCACATTAGTTGAAGAGGAGAACGTAGCATTGCTTATAAAGATGTGGAAAAGAGCATTTGTGATTTCTATTAACCAAGGGTTAAGTTTCTTTGTAATTCTATGTAGTTTAGATGGTATGTTTAGAATCATTAAGTTTGACATAATTAATTTAGTTTGTGGAGTGATTCCTTGAGATATTCGATCAATAATGTAATCTGAATTTTACTCCCCAAATTATGCCGTTCTCATTCATTTTTCAACTTCTTGAGATCTTTGCAATGTTCAATTCAACACACTACTAAATGAGTTATCATTACGATTCACAACATAAAAGGTGTGAAGTTATAATCATAAACTGAAGTTTTGAAATTGTAATATTTACATCATAATCGCCCTGTTTAAAGTATATTGTGTGCCAATTCTAATTCTTCCAAGTTGAAAAGAAGTATCAGGTTAGATGAACAATGTAGAACAACTTCATTTCCAAGAATCAAATTCTCTCATTTCCTAAATCTGTATACTCTACAATTCTTTACTTTTCTAATCCTTTGTCTATGTCTATGCTACCTATTTCTAAACACTAATCCCTCTGGTTCATGAGCCATTCAAGCTACAAGTGAGATCGAGAAAATGGTCTTCACGGCAAGGAATAGTGATGCCACCATTGGATGATTATATCCAAATTCTTCTTCTGCTCCACTCAACAAATCTTGAAATGAAGGTTGGTAAAGTACTCATGGCCTACCTGTGTCTCCAAAGAATATGAAGATATGATAAGGGTATAAAATCACATAATGTGTATAAATAGACGACCAATAAATGGTCAACAAGTCCACACAAATGTGGGTAAGCTAATGTTGGTGCCACTGCAGGATGAACAGTGGAAACGGATCATCACATGGGTATGTTCTCAAAGTGGTTGATAGTGAATTGGTAGTGATTCTGACTTTATATCTGTTGGTATACAAATTTTCGACAACTATTCAAGAATGAACATCCTGAAAATGACCCCACCTTCAAATAAAGCTAAGAAAATTAGTGGCAAAATGTTAGTGTCATTTATGGATAGCACATGCTTTGTCTTTCTAACTTATCATCAAGAACATGGTTCTCAATGAAAGGTGTTCAATCTCAGCTACCATTGCTAATGGTGAACAACCTTGCATGGATCCCACTTAAATTTGCGGTAGATTTATGAGTATTAGTGTGATACCCAAGTAAAGAAAGGGTACATGAATGAACTAAGACCGCATTCAAATGCAAGTGATCTTGAGGATAGGATGCTTGAGAAAGACTTAAAAAAGTTGAAGTCACTACCCATACAAATAAGGTGCACCTTTCTTTTCGGTGACTCAGTCATAAAAACTCCAAAATTATGAGTACTTTACTTGGAGCAATCTTATGTTGGGTGAGCTCGTGGGAATTTTCCTAGGAAGCATATGAGTAAGGAACAAACATAATGAAACAACCCGTGTTGGTCTGTGGGAATAGTGTTCACTCTTAGAAACAAGAAACCATGTCACAGGAGAATTCGGGGTCATCAGAATTCGGATTCCAAATCCTAATCCTAAGTATGGAGCGGATAACTAATATTAGACTAGCTTCATGGTAAGACATTCTCAATACTTTGTTAATCACAATATTTAGTCTCTTAATTAGAAATTTTGTAGCATTTGTCATGGGGACCTCCAACCAACAAATTCTTGACTAGAAAGAAGTATGAACACTAAACAACAGATTGAATTCAAAGAATCAAGTTCTCATTCAAAAATGTTAAGAGTATACATTGTATGCTATTCTAATCATTGTCCTCTGCTATCTACTTTTGTAAATCAATCCCTAACTCTGTGTGAGACTAAGGAAAGTTTCTTCACTGCAAGGAATTGTGATGCCACCCATTGGATGATCATATCCAAATTTTTCCTCTGCTTCACTCAATAAATCTTGAAATGAAGGTTGGTTCAGACAAGACAGTGGGACGAGGAATCGCTTCTTTTGTACCTTGCCAACATAAACGGTAAAGTACCCCTTTGGAACATCTACGCCCTTTGGAGATGCTCCATTTCCTCTTGATGTAGATCGTTGAAAACTTTTCTTAGCATGAACAATACCAGGCAACCGAAAACCCATGGCGTTACTAAGCTGAAAATTTCTTTTGATAATTGGAATGTGGAGAATGAGTTGATTTTGAGCTCAACTGCATGATCTTTATATAGGAAGATGAGATTGAATGGTAGAGAGATATGAGTCATTACCAATCACATGGATTTGTCCTCCAAGACATTATGGGGATATCATATTCATGTGAGCAATGGCCATATTGTATACTTTAGGCACAAACATCATGGCCTACCTTTGTCTCTAGATGACAACCAGCTAAGAAACTTTGTTGGTTGTTGGTGTTGTTAGAGAATTTAGAAAATCTGAAATTTAGAAGATAGAAATAGAAGAAGCATCCCATGGTTGGCGTTTCATAACAAGCCAACCTTCTGAAAGTCCTTGGAATATGAAGTTGGTGCTTCAACCACATGAAGTGTTGTACTCACATTAGACTCTACGGCTCTGCGACATGACTGTGAGACTCCGTGACATAACCACGTTACCTATTTGTTTCGAATTGCTTTTAAGAATAACAACTATCCTCACAAATCAACCTGAGTTATTTTAGCATATTTTGTCCTCATTCACATACTTCTTAGAAAATGTCCCAGGAGGTCACTAGATATAGAATTGCACCAAACTACACTGAAAATGAAGGTATATCTTATTGGTATAAGTAATAACTTTAAATTATTTTCAACATTTCGTAACTATCATATTCTGAGGATCACCCTCAATAAAATGTGGTCTCAGATTATTCTTGTATTCCTCCTTCATTATGTGTCACAAATGGTGAGGCCTCCCATCGAAAGATTTAAGCTTCACAAAAGTAGAATTGTATGGATATAGAATCATATAATATGTGTATGTATAGATGACAAACAAATGGTCAAGAGTCTTCAAAATGTGGTTGCCACTGCAGGATGAACAGTGGAAACATATGCCAAAAATCATCACATGGGTCTGTTGGCATAGTAGCAGTATATATTAGTCATTTATGGATACCACATGCTTCTGTTTTCTGATTTTTTTTTTTTTTTTTTTTTTTTTTTTTTTTTTTTTTTTTTNTTTTTTTTTTTTTTTTTTTTTTTTTTTTTTTTTTTTTTTTTTTTTTTTTTTGTATTCGTATATAGAGCATTCTTGATCTTCCTAATTTAATCATCTTATCGACTATTCAATCACTCCTAGCAAGAATGCTCTCTATATATAGAGAATACAAAAAAAATATTTAGAAAATCTACCTAAAAATCGGTAGAAAATCAGGTAACAAACCAGTAAACAAATCAAATCAAAACTAAATCGAACTCCTAATGATAAGGAGATTTAATCAGGTACTAACTGACAGCAATCTAAACAAATACGTGATATTTAACACTCCTTCTTGTTTAGATGCTGTGAACTCCAAGCTTTTTTCTGAACACCCATCTTATTCCAATTATCTTTCTATGTAGAGGTCAATCAACCAACTCCCAGGTTTTGTTTTTCTTGATCATTGAAAGCTCCTTCTCTGACAGATGCATCATCAACCAAGTGTTTAAGTCTTGCTCTATCCTATCTTATCCTACCTTACCCTATCCTGTTTTTGCCCTATCCTCTTTTTGCCCTATCCGGTTTTTGCCCAAAGAGCCTATTACCCACATACCTTCAGAGGTAGGAAAGGCTAAGGCAATGCCTATTACCCTCTGACCTTATCTTACCCTCATACCTTACCTTATCATGAGTTAGTCATATCCTGTTTTTGCATATTCTGTATAATACTGCAGTGCTAATTACCCACATACCTTATGAGGTAGGAAAGGCTAAGGCAGTGCTAATTACCCACATACCTTCTGAGGTAGGAAAGGCTAAGGCAATGCCTATTACCCACATACCTTCTGAGGATTAACTCCATCTTTCACAATGTGTTGAACAGGAAAATTCAATTGCCTTAGTTCTAAAATAACTAATAAATCTTGTCGTTCATCTTCAGACTCTCTTCTTGTCGTTCATCTTCAGACTCTTCTAATATGCTACCAAAGATTAAATTGTTTGGTGCATTAGAAATTTGATTCACCTTCGTCAATTCTTCCCAACTCCATTGCTCATTTTTAGCAAAATGAACATCTCGACTCACAATAATACGACTAGTGTGTGGTTGAAAAACTCTGTAAGCTTTGGATATAGTGCTATACCCAACAAAGATGCCAACTTCTGACTTTTTGTCAAGCTTATCACGCTTGACTTGTGGAATGTAAGTGAAGAAAAGACACCCAAATACTCTAAGGAACTTTAAAGATGGTTTGTAACCATACCAAACTTCAAATGGTGTCAGGTCCTTCACAACTTTTGTTGAAATTTGATTTTGCAAGCACATAATAGTGTTTGCTACTTTTCCCCAAAAACGTTTTGGAAGATCCTTCTCATGAAGCATGCATCTCGTCATCTCCATTATGAATCTATTCCTCCTTTCACTGACGTCATTCTGTTGAGAAGTGTATGGTATTGTCAATTGATGTTCAATTCCAACCTCTTCACAAAACCTGTTAAAAGTTTCTGAAGTGTACTCCTTGCTATTATCTGATCTTATAGTCTGAATCAAGCATGCACCTTCATTCTCAACTTTGGCTTTGAATTTCCAAAATACACCCGCAACTTCTGACTTTTGCTTCAGCAAGAATATCCAACACATTCTTGTTAGATCATTAATAAAAGCAATGTAATAAAGATTACCATTTAATGATGGTGTTCGCTGAGGACCACAAAGCTCAGTATGAACCAATTGCAGTTTTTTCGAGACTCTCCATGCCTGTTTAGGAAAGGGTTGCCTATGTTACTTCCCAAAATTACAAACACAACAAAGAGGCATGTCATCATCAATGTCAGCGAGTCCTTCTACCAGCTTCTTTGATTGCATCTGAAGCAAACCTCGATGATGAGAGTGTCTAAGTCTTTTGTGCCAAATCTCAGTGGCACTAACTCTGGATATAAAGGTCATTGGATTTAGAGCAAAACTTTTTCCTTTCATTTTGACATTGAACAAGTCTTTGCCACTAGCATCTCTGATCAAGCACCGCTTATTCTCAAACAACACTTTATAGCCTTTATTAAGTAAGGGACCAACACTTAAGAGAGTTTGATCAATTTTAGGTACAAATAAAACATCTGGAAAAAATTTTGTACCTTCATAGCTTGTTATAGCTATTGTTCTTTTCCCTGGACTTCCAAGTGTTCACCATTGTCAATCCTCACTCTCTTGACTTCAGTGTCTCTTAATTCTTCAAAAAACTCCTTGTCATATGTCATATGGTTTGTGCACCCACTGTCAATCAACCAGCTCTTGCTTGATTCTTTGCATGAGAAAGAAGTGACCATAATCAATTGATCTTCTTCTTCTTCTTGATCAACTACATGTGCATCTACTTCTTTCTCCTGATCTTTGGCTTTGCAGATCACAGCATCATGTCCAAGTTGATTGCATTTGGAGCATTTGGCGTTAGGGCTTCTCCAACACTAGTATGGTGGATGACCTTTCTTCTCACAATGGCGACAAGGTGGATAGGATTTTTTGAAACCTCCTCCTTTTGTCTTCTGATAATTGGCAGATGAATCTCGATTGGTTTTTGAAAATTTTCTTATTTTTATACCTGTTGTTGTCTTGATGCTTGACATGTAAGGAACCTTCAATCACCCCTTCTTGCCTCATAGACCTCCTTTTCTCTTGTGCTTGTAAAGCATTCAAGGGCTCTGTAAGAGAAATCTTTGACAAGTGTTTGGTGTTCTCCAGAGTAGTAATGGTGGCTTCAAACTTCTCTGGAACAGTAACTAGCAGCTTTTCAATGATCCTGAAATCATTTAATACAAAACCAAGCAATCTCACCTTGTTGGCAATGCTGAGAAGTCTGTCAGAGTACTCTTTCACCGATTCAGACTCCTTCATTTTCTGCAACTCAAAATCCCTAATCAAATTCAGGACTTTCATTCCACGAATCCTCTCATCTCCTTCATATTCAGCCTTGAGATACTCCCAGATTTCCTTTGCTGTTTTGAGGGACATTATTCGCATGAAGATCATTTGAAATATAGCGGCAAATAGGCAAGCTTTCGCCTTTGATTTCCTTGTCTTCTTTTCCTTCTGTAATTTGATTTGTGCTACAGTAGGATTTGCTGGAAGCGGAGGGACCTCGTAATCCTCTTCTATTGCTTCCCAAAGATCCAAGGCCTCCAAATAAGTGTCCATATGAACTGCCCACATTTGATAATTGTCTCCATCAAAGACGGGTGGTGCAACAGCTGAAAAACTTGATTCTCCTTCCATTTTGATTTCACATGCCCCTCAAGAAGATAGCTCTGATACCAATTGTTAGTGAAAGAGGGAGTGATTGAATAGTTAATAAGATGATTAAATTATGAAGAGCAAGAATGCTCTGAGAATACAAAATATATATATATATATATATATATATATATATATTTAGAAAATCTACCTAAAAATCTGCAGAAAATATGGTAACAAACCAGTAAACAAATCAAATCAAAACAAAATCTAATCAAATCAAAAGTAAATCAAATCAAAACTAAATGGAACTTCTAAGATATAGAGATTTAATCAGGTACTAACTGACAGCAATCTAAACAAATACGTAATCTTTAACAACAGTAAACAATAGTTTCAACGAATCAAGCTTTTCTCATTTCAAAAAAGTTTACATTGTGTACTATTTCTGATCCTTTTTATGTACAATCTATCTAGAGTAGATGTTAATCTCTCTACTTCATGACTCATTCAAACTTCGAGTGAGATTGAGGAAAGCGTCTTCACTGCAAGGAATTGTGATGCCACCCATTGGATGTTCATATCCAAATTCTTCTTCTACTTGACTCAATAAATCTTGAAATGAAGGTTGGTTCAAGTAAGATAGTGGGATCACAAAACGCTGCTTTTCTACCTCACCAACATAAACGGTGAAGTACCCTTTTGGAACATCGACCGCCTTCGGAGATGCTCCATTTCCTGTTGACGAAGAACGTTGAAGGCTTTTCCTAGCATGAACAATTCTTGGTAAACGGAAACCCATGGCGTTATAGTATTTTTCAAAAGGAACTGAGCTGAAAATTTCTTTGGATAATTGGAATGTGGAAAGACTTTGTTGTTTGTGAATCCATATAAGAAGAGCTTTATATAGATGAGAGGCTTAAGTTTCTCAAAGATAGAGATAAGGTAGGGAGATGAACTTCAATTCTAGAGAGACATTAGGCCATGGCCTGTCACATGATGTGTCTTCCAAGCCATTATGAGAACTTCAAATATTTGGTCATTCTGTATGGCTTGTGCAGTAACATCATGGCCTACTTGTGTCTACAAATAACAACTGGAGAAGTAAGTTGAACAGATCTCTATAGTTTTAATAGCATAATGGACATATCAGAGTTTCTCAAGCCCTTGTTGTCCTTCTGGTGAAACAAAATTTTAGTTGCATTTAATAGCTATGTGGAAGGACTCCAGCTAAGGAACTTTGTTGGTTGTTAGTGTTAGCAGAGCACTCTGAAAAATCTTAGAAAATGGGACAAACTTGTCAAGTTTGATTGATATGGTGCGTTAGTCTGCCGCTTTGACAGACCAACTAGGTTGCTACCATGGTACAACAGGAACTTAGAGGTACAAATAGTTATAAACAGGATGGAGATATAAGATAGAGCCTGTTGTGCATAACATGACGAATTTTTCACTTTCATTTATGAGTATTGCACTTCTTTCATGCACCAATCAGGAGATTGGACATTTACTTGCAGGCTTTTGTGGGAATTATACAGTACTTGAGCTCTTTCAAGCCTGAGAATAATGGTCAATCTTGGAGCTTCTGAAAAATCTGTAAAACATGAATGGCCAACTTTCTTGAATGATATATGCAGACTCTTGAGCCAATTGCCTTCTAGCTGTTTACCAAGAACACATCAAAACTGATTTAGGAATTTCCTTCAGTGTGTTTCTTCCAAAGAAGATTCTGCAGCAATTGAAGCTCCTCGACCAAGAATCTACATAACATAAAGTAGTCTGATAGTGTTAAAGATCACGTATTTGTTTATATTGCTGTATCTAATTAAATCTCCTTAGGAGTTAGATTTAGTTTTGATTTGATTTAGTTTTTTATTTGTTTACTGGTTTGTTACCAGTTTTTCTCCCGATTTTTAGATAGATTTTCTAAATATCTTTTTGTATTCTATATAATAGAGAGAGCATTCTTGCTCTTCATAATATAATCTTCTCATCAACTATTTAATCACTCCCTCTTTCACACATAGATAAGCTATATTTGCCTCTCTTGATCTTGATTACTGTGTCAAAACTTCAAAAAGAAAAGAGGTCCCTACAAAGAATATGAAGATATGTTATGGGTATAAAAGCACATAATGTGTATAAATAGATGACCAATAAATGGTCAAGAAGTCCTCAAAAATGTGGGTAAGCTAATGTAGACGCCACTGCAGGATGAACAGTGGAAACGGATCATCACATGGGTATGTTCTCAAAGTGGTTGATAATGAATTGGTAGTGATTGTGACTTTATATCTGTTGGTATACAAATTTTCGATAACTATTCAAGAATGAACATCCTGAAAATGACCCCACTTTCAAATAAAACTAAAGAAAATTAGTATCATTTATGGATAGCACATGGTTTGTCGTTCTAAATTATCATCAATAACATGGTTCTCATCGAAAGGTGTTCAATCTCAGCAACCATTACTTGGTGAACAACCTTGCATGGATCCCACTTAAATTTGCGGTAGATTTATGAGTATTAGTGTGATACCCAAGTAAAGAAAGGGTACATGAATGAATTGAGACCACATTCAAATACAAGTGATCCTAAGGATAGGATGCTTGAGAAAGAATTAAAAGAATGGAAGGAACTACCTATACAAATAAGGTGCACCTTCCTTTTTGGTGTCTCAATCACAAGAACTCCAAAATTAATAATACTTTACTTGGAGTAATCCTATGTTGAGTGACTTCATGGGAATTTTCTTAGGAAGCATATGAGTAAGGAATAAGCATGATGAAATGACCCAAGTTGATCTATGGGTATAGGCGTCACTCTTAGAAACAAGAAACCATGTCGTAGGAAAATTCTGAGGTCATTAGAATCCAAATTCCAAATCATAATACCAAGTATGGAGCGGATAACTATCTAGCTTCATGTTAAGACATTCTCAATACTTTGTTAATCACAATATTTAATCTCTTACTTAGAAATTTTGTAGCCTTTGTCATAGGGACCTTCAACCAACAAATTCTTAACTAGAAAGAAGTATGAACACTAAACAACCGATTGAATTCAAAGAATCAAGTTCTCATTCAAAAATGTTAAGAGTATACATTGTATGCTATTCTAATCATTGTCCTCTACTATCTACTTTTGTAAATCAATCCCTTAACTCTGCGTGAGACTGAGAAAAGTTTCTTCACTGCAAGGAATAGTGATGCCACCCATTGGATGATCATATCCGAATTCTTCTTCTGCTTGACTCAACAAATCTTGAAATGAAGGTTGGTTCAAGTAAGATAGTGGGATCACAAAACGCTGCTTTTCTACCTCACCAACATAAACGGTGAAGTACCCTTTTGGAACATCGACAGCCTTCGGAGATGCTCCATTTCCTGTTGACGAAGAACGTTGAAGGCTTTGTCTGGCATGAACAATTCTTGGTAAACGGAAACCCATGTTGTAATATGTTCCAAAAAGAAATATGAGGAAATTTCTTTTGAGAATTGGAATGTGGAAAGACTTTGTTGTTTGTGAATCCATATAACAAGATCTTTATATAGATGAGAGGCTTAAGTTTTTCAAAGATAGAGATAAGGTAGGGAGATGAAATTCAATTCTAGAGAGACATTAGCTCATGACCTGCCACATGGTGTGTCTTCCAAGCCATTATGAGAATTTCAAATATTTGGTCATTCTGTATACCTTGTGGAGTAACATCATGACCTACTTGTGTCTACAAATAACAACTGGAGAAGTAAGTTGAACAGATCTCTATAGTTCTAATAGCATAATGGACACATCAGAGTTTCTCAAACCCTTGCTGTCCTTGTGGTGAAACAAAGTTTTAGTTGCATTTAATAGCTATGTGGAAGGACTCCAGCTAAGGAACTTTGTTGGTTGTTAGTGTTAGCAGAGCACTCTGAAAAATCTTGGAGAATGGGACAAACTTACCAAGTTTGATTGATATGGTGCGTCAGCTGCCGCGACCTTTGACAGACCAACCAGGTCGCTAGCATGGTACAACAGGAACTTAGAGGTACAAATAGATATAAACAGGATGGAGATATAAGATAGAGCCTGTCGTGCATAACATGACGAATATTGCCTTCCATGCACCAATCAGGAGATTGGACATTTACTTGCAGGCTTTTGTGGGAATTATACAGTACTTGAGGTCTTTCAAGCCTGAGAATAATGTTCAATCTTGGAGTTTCTGAAAAATCTGTAAAACATGAATGGCCAACTTTCTTGAATGATAACTGCAGACTCTTGAACCAATTGCCTTCTCGCTGTTTTACCAAGAACAGATATCAAAACTGATTTCGGAATAGCCTACATCGTGTTTCTTTCAAAGAAGATTCTGCAGCAATTGAAGCTACTCGGCCAAGAATCTACATAACATGAAGTAGTCTGATAGCCATATTTGCCTCTCTTGATCTTGAATACTATGTCAGAAAACTTCAAAAAAAGATGTCCCTACAAAGAATATGAAGATATGATATGGGTATAAAATCACATGATGTGTATAAATAGATTACCAATAAATGGTCAAGAAGTCCACAAGAATGTGGCTAAGCTAATGTTGGTGCCACTGCAGAGGAACAGTGGAAACGAATCATCACATGGGTATGTTCTCAAAGTGATTGATAATGAATTGGTTGTGATTGTGACCTTATATCTGTTGGTATACAAATTTTCGACAACCATTCAAGAACGAACGTCCTAAAAATGACCCCGCTTTCGAATAAAACTGAAGAAAAATAGTAGCAAACTATAAGATTCATTTATGGATAGCACATGGTTTTGTTTTCTGATTTATCATCAATAACATGGTTCTCATTGAAAGGTGTTCAATCTCACCTACCATTGCATAGATCCCACTTAAATTTGCATGAATATTAGTGTGATACTCGAGTAAAGAAAGGGTACATGAATGAACCGAGACCACATCTAAATGAGAGTGATATTGAGGATAGGATGCTTAAGAAAGGTTTCAAAGATTTGAAGTTATTGCCTATACCAACAAGGAACACCTTCCTTTTAGTAAATCAATGATAAAAACTCCAAAGTTAAGATTATTTTGCTTGAAGCAATCTTGTGTTGGAGAGCTTATTCGAAATTTTCCTAGGAAGCATGTAAGTGAGGACAAAACATGCTGAAAGGACCCGTGTTGATCTGTGGGATAATCATCACTCTTTGACGCATGAAGTAAGTAACGTGATGATGTTATAAAGGATAATCATTGCTCAAGTTCAAGTTATTAAATCATCTAGTATCAATAATGTAAGGAAATATGAACACTAAAGAAAAGTTTCAACAAATCAAGTTTTCTCATTTCAAAAATGTTTACAATGTGTACTATTCTAATCCTTTTTCTGTACAATAGATGTTAATCTCTATACTTCATGAGTCATTCAAACCCCGAGTGAGATTAAGGAAAACATCTTCACTGCAAGGAATTGTGATGCCACCCATTGGATGATCATATCCGAATTCTTCTTCTGCTTGACTCAACAAATCTTGAAATGAAGGTTGGTTCAAGAAAGACAGTGGGATGACAAAACGCTGCTTTTCTACCTCACCAACATAAACGGTGAAGTACCCTTTTGGAACATCGACAGCCTTCGGAGATGCTCGATTTCTTGTTGATGAAGAACATTGAAGGCTTTGTCTGACATGAACAATTCTTGGTAAACGGAAACCCATGTTGTAATATGTTCTAAAAAGAAATGAGTTTCTGAAGAGAATACCAAAGTTTGAAAGCTCTTGTGAGAATTGGAATATGGAAAGACTCTTGTTGGTAATGAATCCATATAAGAAGAGCTTTATATAGAGGAGAGGCTTAAGTTTCTCAAAGATAGAGACAAGGTAGGGAGATGAAATTCAATTCTAGAGAGACATTAGCTCATGGCCTGTCACATGATGTGTCTTCCGAGACATTATGAGAATTTGAAATATCAGGTCATTATGTATTCCTTGTGAAGAAACATTATGGCCTACTTTTGTCTCCAAATGACAACTGGAGAAGTAAGTTAGAACAAATCTCAAGCCCTTGTTGTCCTCCTGGTGTAGCAAACTTTAATTGCATTTAATAGCAATGTGGAAGGTTCAATTTAAAGGAAGATCATGCTGTTTTACTCCCTTTTCTTTTCATGGATTCTCATTCATTTTTTCACCTCTTTAGTTCTTTGCAGTGTTCAATTTAAGACACTGCTAAGTGTGTGTTGTCATTATGAATTAGTCAGAATAGAAAGCTGTATAAGCTTAAGCTGAGATCCCACGTTGGTAGGGAGGAGAATGAAGCATTCCTTATTAGGGTGTGAAAATCTCTCCTTAGACGCGTTTTAAAACTTTTAGGGGAAGTCCAGAAGAAAAACCAAAAGAGGACAATATCTTTTAGCAGTGGGCTTGGGCTGTTACAAATGGTATCAAAGTCAATCATGGACGCTGGCCCCAAGGGGGTGGAATGTAAGATCCCCACGTCGGTTGGAGAGGGGAACAAAAAATTCCTTATAAGAGTATGGAAACCTCTCCTTAGTAGACGCGTTTTAAAACCTTAAGGGGAAGTCCGGAAGGGAAAGCCCAAAGATGACAATATCTTCTAGTGGTGGGATTGGGTTGTCACAAATGGTATTAGATCCAGACACCGGGCGGTGTGCCAGCGAGGACGTTGGGTGTCACGATCATGCTTGTCTAAGGCGTGTTGTCTATGACCGCATGTCAGATATCTCGGTCTTGCTTGTCCGAGTCGGTTGACAGAGACGTCAACCAATTGAGTGGGGGAGGATGTCATGGTCATGCTTGTCCAAGGCGTGTTACCTATGGCCACATGGCGGATGTCCCGATCTTGCTTGTCCAGGACGTGTTGTCCATGGTTGCACGCCCGTTCCAAACCTCTTTTACATGCTTTCATCCTAGATAGGCTTTCACCCTTTCATGTTGGGTCAATACGGGGGTGTATGACCATTCACCAAAACCATGTCTACACCCGCCAGGACTAAAATGCCCCAAAATGTACTATAGGAGGATATAACTAGTTGTCACTTCTTCCTACCTTGAGTTATATGCTATTTAAGCCGTGATATTTCTTTATTTGTTTATAATCATATACCGTTGCTTTCTTCAATTCTTCAAATCGTTTTCAAATGTCTGTCCTCACTCACATTTTCTATATCTTTTCTTGCAACTTGACTCAAGGCCCAAACATACGCCGAGGTTGTCCGTCACATATGAATTTCTCACAACTGACTTGTTCGCTTGGTTAGAAAGTGCCGCACAATCATTGTCCCGCTACTGCAAGAGTGCGATTGTGACACTCGGCCTCCAAGGGGGTGGATTGTGAGATCCCACATCGGTTGGAGAGGGGAATGAAACATTCCTTATAAAGGTGTGGAAACCTCTCTCTAACATACGCATTTTAAAACCTTGAGGTGCCCAAAAAGGAAAGCCCAAAGAGAACAATATTTGCTAGTGGTGGGTTTGAGCTGTTAGATGAACAATTCATTAGTCTATGTATTTCTTTATTTCTGAGCATAACTAGATGTCACTGTTCTAAAATTCTGTTGAATGAAGAAAAAACATAGAAATAAAAATGAAGAGAAAGAGGGCCTTTCCATTTGCATCAAAAAGCTGCCAATTTGAACATTTCCATATTGAAAAGAAGTAACCGGTTCAATGCAATGCTTTGTTCATGAAAAGAACTATGAACTATGAACAGTGTACAACAACAATTCTGTACTTTTCTAATTCTATGTCTATACCATCTATTCTAAACACTAATCCCTCTGGTTCATGAACCATTCAAGCTACAAGTGAGATCAAGGAAATGGTCTTCACTGCAAGGAATAGTGATGCCACCCATTGGATGATCATATCCAAATTCTTCTTCTACTTGACTCAACAAATCTTGAAATGAAGGTTGGTTCAAGTAAGATAATGGAATGACAAAACACTTCTTTTGTTCTTCACCAACATAAACTGTAAAGTACCCCTTTGGAACGTTGATCGCTGATGCTCCGTTTCCAGACGATGAAGATCGTCGAAGACTTTGCTTAGCCTTAACAATTCTAGGCAAACGGAAACCCATGTCACAGAATCTTTCAAAGAGAAGTAATGAGTTTCTTTGAGGATATGGAAGACTCTTGTTGATTATGAACCCATTTACTTAGACCTTTATATAGATGAAGAACCAAAGATACTCAAAGATTCAATGCCAGTGTGACATTGGATCATGACCTATCACATGAGTGGGCCTTCCAAGCTTTTATGAGAGTTTCAAATTCATGTGATATATGGTCATCATCATGTCCTACTTTTGTCTCCAAATAACAACTGGAGAAGTGAGTTGAGTTAGCCTCTAAAATCTTAATGGGACTATGGACATATTAGAGACATTCAAGCCCTGTTGTCCTTCTGCTACAACAAAACTTTAATTGCATTTAATAGCTGTCTGTTACTTCTTGCTTCAAAAGAAAATATTTCAGCTAAGGAACCTTTTTGGTAGTTAGTTTTAGTGAGAGCTCTGAAAATTCTTTAGCATGGATACCGTGGTACCACTGAAACATAGAGAGGTACACAGAACGCTATAGTACAGGATGGGAAGACCCCATTTTAGCACTCTATAAGACGATAAAACAGCATTCATAGCAAGACAATTGTAAAGATGCTATATGTGAGATCCCACCTCGGTTGGGGAGGAGAATGTGGAAACCTCTCTCTAGCAAATGCGTTTTAAAAACTTTGAGGGAGAAGCTCGAAAGGGAAAACTTAAAGAGAACAATATCTACTAGCGTGACCTTGGGCTGCGACACTGTAACTTTTTACATACTTAACGTTCCGTGCCTATTTTTTCATGGAACTTGCACAGCCCAGGTGACTGCAGAGCAAGGAGGAGAAACATTGGCTTTGCTTGTATTGTGGTGATTCGAAAAGAAAAGACCTTCATTGTGAGGGATCAACATAGTTTTGCCAAGTACCTGACGAAAGACAAACGTGAATCTGAAAAGTAAAGCGTGCTCGATAATCATTTGGTAAAAGTAGTGTTTATAAGCTCCGTTTTCATTAGCCGACTCTATTTCCTATATGAGGTTAAGGGAACAATTGAGTTGTATTCTGAAATCCGTGTTAGGATCACGACTCTCCACAATGGTATGATATAACTCATGCTTTGCTTTGGGCTTCCCCAAAAATGTCTCATACCAATGGAGATGAATTCCTTACTTATAAACTCACAAGCATTCCCTAAATTAGCCAATGTGGGACTCCCTCCCAACAATCCTCCCCTCGAACAAAATACACCCTTTGTTCGACACTTGAGTCACTTTTGACTACACCTTCGAGGCTAGCAATTTCTTTGATCGACACTTGAGGATTCTATTGACGTGGCTAAGTTAAGGGCATGACTCTGATACCAGGTTAGGAATCACGACTCCACAATGATAAGATATTGTCCACTTCGAGCATAGGCTCTCATGACTTTGCTTTGGGCTTCCCCGAAAGGTCTTATACCAATGGAGATGTATTTCTTACTTATAAACCCATAATCATTCCCTAAATTAGCTAATGTAGGTTCCCTCCTAACAATGCTCAATAATCCGAATTCAGGACCTGATTAGCCCCGACATTCCCATGCATCCCCTGCATCTCTTTTTTGTTGTGTATGATCAAATAAAGAAAACGTCTAAACTAGGGAAATAGTAATCATCAAGAACAGGTTCTGCTTGTTCATCTACCATTTCATGGTGAACAATTTAGATTTGTTTCTATTAGTCATTTGGTAATTCAGTGGTTGATAAGATAGAACCAATACTCTGTTAATCACATTACTTAGTCACTTAAGAAATTGATAGTGTCTAAACTAATTAATATCCATTTCTTGAAGTTTCAGTCTGAGAGATTCCTAAATGAGTAGCCACTCCATATCAGGGCAGAAGGTATGAGTATTGCATCAGATATTTTGGCTTCAAAATTCAAACTCTTGATTGAATTCCATTTCATCAACAGTTCTTTCACTGAAAAGTACTTTGAAAAAATTCAATCAAGTCATCAAAGATTGACTTGAATGTGAAACTTGCATTCCTTTCTTGAATATCAAGTTATGAAAGACATGTCTCTATCAAGTTAGCCTGGTTTATTGCCTATTTATAAGCAGCCCTTCGAATAAAATAACACTGGAGAGCTTCTTTTGTTGAGTGTTTCTTCTTATGTCATATGGATTCCTCTAATAGTTCATCCTCTTCTTCGACCGAGATGAACTTGCTTTCACCGATTGTTCTGTTGTCGAACATCTGCAACCTGATATCGATTAAACTCGACTCGACAAATTATGTCCTTTGGAAGTTTCAGTTGACAACACTTTTGAAAGCTCATAAGCTTTTTGGCTTTATTGATGGTACTCATCCATGTCCAATATCGAATCCTTCGTACGACGATTGGTTTGCTAAGGATCAAGCTCTTATGACAGTCATAAATGCTACACTTTCACCTGAGGCTTTGGCATATGTGGTTGGTAGCACTACTTCTAAACAGGTTTGGCATGTTCTTGCAAAGCTTTATTCTTCTAGTTCAAGGTCTAATGTAGTGAATTTGAAGTCTGATCTACAAACTATTTCCAAGAAGTCTGATGAATCTATTGATGCCTATATTAAACGGATTAAGGAGATCAAGGACAAGCTTGCTAATGTTTCTACTGTTGTCAATGATGAGGATCTTCTTATCTATGCTCTAAATGGCCTTCCAACCGAGTATAATACTTTTAGAACGTCGATGCGTACACGTTCTACGCCTGTTACTTTTGAAGAACTTCATGTTCTTCTAAAAGCTGAGGAATCAGCTCTTGCAAAACAGTCTAAGCGTGATGATTTGTGTAAACAACCAACTGCTTTACTTGCTTCTTCTCAATCTCTTATGTCTTATGCTTCTACTTTTAATAATAACTTTGCTCGAGGTCGTGGACATGGACATGGACGATCTTCTTTTGATACTCAAGGTCGCGGTGGTGGTTCTTCCCAACAGCAGCAGTTGGTTGTTGCTAATAATCATTCATCTTGTCAGATTTGTTTACGTCGTGGCCATATTGCGCTCGATTGTTTCAATCGTATGAACTATAATTTTCATGGACGCCACCCTCCACATCACCTTGCTGCAATGGTTGCATCCCAGAATAATGCTTTTCTGTCTATTGTTAATTCTGATATGAATTATCTTTCTCTTGCATCTGGATATCATGGTGAAGAACAAGTTGGCGTTGGTAGTGGACAGTCTCTGCCTATTTCTCACTCAGGTTGTGGTACTTTTAAAACTCCTCCTCCCTCCTACTCGAGTCGTGATTCCTAACATGGTATTAGAGTTATGCCCTTAACTTAGCCATGTCAATAGAATCCTCAAAATGTCGAACGAAGAAATTGTGAGCCTCAAAGGTGTAGTGAAAAGTAACTCAAGTGTCAAACAAACAGTGTGTTGGATCGGTATGGCAACCCTAGAGGGGGGGTGAATAGGGTTTTAACGATAAAAGTGTTTAAACTTGATTAATTTTTCTAATGATAAAACTTTTTACAAATAAGTAGAAGATGATAATTACTAAAGCAAAATAATTCAAGTCAAAACAATAATCAAGTAGAACATGCAATAAACATAATAATAATCTTGAAATTAAATAGGAAAGAGTTAGAGAAAATGACACCGTAGTTTTATAGTGGTTCGGTCAAACTCGACCTACTCCACTCCCCAAGCGCCTCTTGGGAATTTGAATAAAGAACTTTTCCGACTCTTTCCACGGATCAGAGCCAAACCGGTACACCGCTCTTTTTACGAGTTCAAGAGCAAACTCAATCCTTTCAACGACGCAGGATCAAACCGATACAAGTATTTGAGTTTGATAATAACACACCACAACTCTCTCAAAGAGTAGATTTACAATTTGGGATACTGACAACTATTTCCTCACAATATAATAATAATCCCTCTCAAGAATAAGATGAAAAGAAATAAACTTGTAAGCTTGGAGAGAGCAATAAACAATGGAGACTTTGAACAAATGAGGATTGAAGAATGTATGTAAGTTGTATATGTTAAAAATGTGGGGAAGATGAGTTTATATAGAGGAGAAAAGTGGCAAAATGTAGGATTGAATATTGACCATTGGATTGTGTTAGGAATAATGGAAGGTGGAGATTAAAAGTAATTAAGTAAGAAAATTTTCTAAATTCATTTATTTCAAAATTTTAATATAATAGTAATATAATATAATAATAATAAAAAGTTATGTGAGTAACGGTAAAATGTAATTCAAAATTTATTATAAATATAATAATATAATAATAATAAAAATGATGTGAGTAACTACCAAAATTTTAAAATATAATAATATAATAATATAATATAGTAATAATAAAATTCGATGTGAGTAACGGTTATATTCAAATTTATATTTGTAAAAATAATTTTATTTAGAAATGTAATAATAAGAAAAACTCCACCATGTGTTACTCTTCCAATATTATAAATGTCATACTTTGATATATTTTGATTTGTCCATCATTTTGATTTTGTTGCCACATCATCACGTCGGGTATGTTGTCTCGACTCTAATTTCTTCGTTTTAGCTCTGATTTGAGTAATTGAAAAGTTGTTGTAATCGTTATTCCCGACCTTATACTGTGGACAGTTCAAAAAACTGAAAATAGTTAATAATTAAAAGTAGGTTTGTTATCATCAAAACATCAATAATTAATTCATTGAAATTAATTAATGTGAGATCAAGGGCCAATAAGCCAACAATATCCCCCTTTTTGATGATGACAAATCATTTAAAGAAAAATTCATAAAAACCAATAATACAACATCCATGTAATAATATCACTACATACTAATATATTATCATAAATTTCACTCAAGAGCATATTCTCCCTTATATTAATGCCTCAAGAAATTATGAAACACCAAGTAAATGATTCATAAATTATAAAATAACAAATTTAGAACATATTTTTCTTAATTTTCTCCCCCTTTGTAATCATCAAAATGAACAATTGAAAGAGAATGCATTTAATAATGACATAATGGCTCCCCCTAAAAACATGCATTCAAAAATTATAAAATTCAAGATATATCACAACGAATAATACCAAGCTCAAGCCTATTTTTGCAAAAAATTTCTTCATTCAATGGCTTGGTGAAAATATCGGCCAGTTGATTATTAGAGTTTACAAAATCAAGAATAATATGTCCATTTTGCACATGCTCTCTAATAAAATGATGTCTAATGTCAATATGTTTAGTTCTAGAATGATGAATAGGATTTTTAGTTAAATTAATAGCACTTGTATTATCACAAAATATAGGCACACTATGAAACTTTAATCCAAAATCACAAAGAGTTTGTTTCATCCAAAGAATTTGAGCACAGCAACTAGCAACCGCAATATATTCCGCTTCGGTAGTAGATAAGGCAACCGAATTTTGCTTTTTACTAAACCAAGAAACTAAGGAACTACCAAGAAATTGACAAGTTCCACTAGTACTTTTACGATCAAGTAAGCTTCCGGCAAAATCTGCATCAGAATATCCTACCAATTTAAATTCAACATTTCTAGGATACCACAATCCTAGATCAATAGTTCCAAGCAAATATTTAAATATTCTCTTAACGGCATGTAAATGAGATTCCTTAGGACAAGATTGAAATCTAGCACAAAGACATACACTAAACATAATATCGGGTCTACTAGCGGTCAAGTAAAGTAAAGATCCAATCATACCTCGATAAGCTTTAATATCCACACTTTTACCTTTTTCATCCTTGTCAAGCTTAGTGGATGTGCTCATGGGAGTTCTTGCAATCTTACCTCCATTGAACTTGAATCTTTTGAGCAAATCTTTAGTGTATTTCTCTTGATTGATGAAGATACCATTCTTGAGTTGTTTGATTTGAAGTCCAAGAAAGAAACTGAGTTCTCCCATCATACTCATCTCAAACTCACTATGCATACATTTAGAAAATTCTTCACATAAAGAAGGATTAGTAGAACCAAATATGATATCATCCACATATATTTGCACTAATAGCATATCGTTTTCTTTAATCTTAATAAAGAGTGTAGTGTCGAGTTTGCCCATTTTAAAATCATTCCCAATAAGAAAATTACTAAGTCTATCATACCAAGCTCTTGGAGCTTGTTTTAAGCCATAAAGAGCCTTTTTCAACTTATAGACATGATGAGGAAATTCTACATTTTCAAATCCGGGAGGTTGTTCTACATAAACTTCCTCCATAA
This sequence comes from Cucurbita maxima, assembly GCF_002738345.1. Taxonomy (NCBI): domain Eukaryota; kingdom Viridiplantae; phylum Streptophyta; class Magnoliopsida; order Cucurbitales; family Cucurbitaceae; genus Cucurbita; species Cucurbita maxima. The sequence goes on from NW_019272027.1 coordinate 3,723,050, forward strand.
TATAACCATTCAAAAATGCACTTTTCACATCCATTTGATATAATACAAAATTTTTGTAAGAAGCAAAAGCAAGTAACATTCTAATAGCTTCTAATCTAGCAACGGGTGCAAAAGTTTCTTCATAATCTATGCCTTCCTCTTGACAATAACCTTGAGCTACAAGCCTAGCTTTATTTCTAATGATATTCCCATTTTCATCCATTTTATTTCTAAAAACCCATTTGGTTCCAATAATAGAAGTATTAGATGGCCTATGGACTAATTCCCAAACTTTGTTCCTTTCAAATTGATTTAGCTCTTCTTGCATGGCTAAAATCCAAAACTCATCATTTTCGGCATCCTTAAGACTTTTTGGTTCAATTTGAGAAACAAAAGCAAGATTATTAAATAAATTAATAGAAGAGCGAGTTTTCACACCTTGTTCGAGATCACCAAGAATCAAGTCCTTGGGATGAGACAAGGCATACCTCCATTCTTTTGGCATTGATGAAGAACCTTCTTCCTTTAAGCTCATCTCTTCTTTACTCGTAACAATTTCTTTGCCGTTGTCACTAACGAGTAAATCTCCAAAATTTCTTTCTAAATCATCACTACAAATAGACTCATTAGAAATATTATTGCAAGATTCATCAAATACCACATGCATAGATTCTTCAATAACTAAAGTTCTCTTATTGAAAATTCTATAAGCTTTACTAGTAGATGAATAGCCAAGAAAAATACCAATATCCGTTTTTGAATCAAACTTTCCAAGCTTTTCTTTGTTGTTCAAAATAAAACATTTACAACCAAAAACTTTGAAATACCCAACATTTGGAATTTTGTTATGCCAGAGTTCATAAGGAGTTTTATTTAATGAAGGTCTAATTAAAACTCTATTTAAAATATAACAAGCGGTATTAACGGCTTCCGCCCAAAAATATTTAGGTAAATCATACTCATTTAACATTGATCTAGCAAATTCTTGTAAAGTACGATTTTTCCTTTCAACCACACCGTTTTGTTGAGGAGTCCTTGGAGAGGAGAAGTCATGAGAAAAACCATTATCTTCACAAAATTTTTCAAAGGCAACACTGTTAAATTCTCCCCCATGGTCACTCCTAATTTTAGTAATTAAAAACCCTTTTTCATTTTGAACTCTTTTTACAAAACTAGCAAATCTTTTCAAAACATCATTCTTATGTTTTATCATCAAAACCCAAGTAAATCTTGAAAAATCATCCACTATCACAAAAGCATAATAATTTCCTCCATAACTAGCTATTTTAGAAGGGCCAAATAAGTCTATATGGAGTAGTTGAAGAGGTCTAGTAGTAGAAATCATATTTTTAGATTTGAAAGAAGACTTAGTTTGCTTACCCATTTGACAAGCGTCACAAATTTTATCTTTTTCAAATTTAAGTTGAGGGAGACCTCTCACTAATGAATTTTTTGAAATATTTGAAATCAAGTACATACTAGCATGTCCTAGTCTTCTATGCCATAGCCAAGAGTTATCAATCAAAACCGAAAGACATTTATCATTTGTAGGACAATCATTCAAATCAATAGTATACACATTATCGTCTCTATTTCCTACAAACAAAACTTTTCTATCACTAGCATTTTCAATTATGCAATTATTCTTATCAAATACAACTCTAAAACCTTTATCACATAATTGACTAATGCTAAGTAAGTCATGCTTTAAACCATCAACTAACAATACATTTTTAATGAGAGTACAAGAGTCATTACCTATAGTACCCTTACCAATTATTTTACCCTTCTTGTTATCACCAAAGGTTACTAAGCCACCATCCTTCTTGGAAAGATTGACAAACTTGGATGGATTACCCGTCATGTGTCTTGAGCAACCACTATCCAAGTACCACTTATTTTTCTTGGAGGCTTTCAAACAAACCTAAAAACAAAGATATTCAAAATTGACCTTTTGGTACCCATACTTGTTTGGGTCCTAGAAAGTTAGTATTCACAAATTTAGGAATCCATTTCATATTTGCATTCATATTAAAGACATTGTATTTAGATAAGTAACAAGAATAATCTTTATGTCCAAACTTACCACACGAGAAACAAACGACATTATGCAAGAATTTATTTCTTGGACTAAATTTGTGTATTCTATTTTTATTCGAAAAATTATTTTCTAAAACATTGTTAAACTTTGTATTTTGAGAAACTTTTCTTCCTAAATGAATATTTTGAGAATTTTTCAATTTAAAGCACTTAGGTCTAATATGACCTTCAACACCACAATAATGACATATAGGCACAAATCTAGATTTATCATACTTATATACAAATTTACATGTGTTAGATTTAGGCAAGATAGGGGATGCTTTAACAAAGATTGTTTTAGAACTTGAAGGTGTAGAACATTCATCAATATAGCCTAATCCTCTTTTATCACCATATGACTTACCTCCTTCAAGTATTTTATCTAATTTTTGAGCACCTATTGTTAACATTTTAATAGATTCCTTAGCCCTACCAAGTTCTTGCAAATTATTTGATTCATTCTCTTTGAGCAATTTAATTAATTTATCTTTTTCACCACAATCATGCTCAAGAGTCTTGACTTTATCAATTAATGCATTTTTCTCATCACAATCAAATACATGCTTTTCACAAGGTACATCAATTTTAACAATATTATGATCCTTCTCCTTCAAGCAAGAAATTTCATTTAGCAAAGACTTATTTTCAATAATTGAAGTCTTATATTTCTTTTTAAGCACAACATACTTTGAACTAAGTTTTTCTAAATCAATTGTCATCTCATCAACAAGTTTAAATAATTCATGATAAGAAAGAGATTCAAGAGTTACCTCATCTTCTTGTTCATCTTCTTGTTCATCCTCTTTGTCACTATGAGCCATGAAGCAAAAATTTGCAACTTCTTCATCACTTCCACTTGCACTTTCATCACTATCATCCCAAGTAGCCTTCATTGCTTTCTTCTTGGATTTCTTAGATGATTTGAGGAGAGGACAATCCGTTCTTATATGACCCGGCTTTTTACATTCATAACATATTACCTCATCGTTTTTGCTCTTTTCACCTTTTGACTCTTTTTGATTTGTGAAATGTTTTTTTAATTGTTTCTTCATTTTAATAAAATTTTTATACTTACGTGTGAAGTAGGCGACATCATCTTCATCAAGGACGTCCTCATCTTCAGAGTCAACTTTGATGGATTTTAGGGCTATACTTTTCTTCTTTTTGGATTCTTCTTCCATGTGCCCGTTCATGGTAATCTCATGTGTCATGAGAGAACCAATGAGTTCATCCAAAGGAAGCTTTGTGAGATCCTTTGCTTCTTGAATCGCCGTCACTTTTGCCTCCCAACTTTTAGGCAGAGACCTAAGAATTTTTCTTACATTTTCGGAGGTAGAATATACTTTTCCAAGATTTTTCAAAGCATTTAAAATATTAGTAAATCTAGTAAACATATCACCAATAGGTTCATTTTCCTCCATTTTAAATAGTTCATAATTATGAACTAACATGCTAATTTTTGTTTCTTTAACTTGATTGGTTCCCTCATGAGTTACTTCAAGAGTTTTCCAAATTTCATATGCCGAAGAACACATACATACTCTATTAAATTCATCATTACTTAAGGCACAATACAGACAATTGATAGCACTAGCATTCAAAGAACATTTTTTCATATCATGCTCATCAAATTCATTTTCTAATTTAGGCACCTCAATATTATTAACAATTTTTATTGGAATGTAAGGACCATTACTAACATTTAACCACAATTGATAATCAACGGATTGCAAATAAATTTTCATCCTAGCTTTCCAACATGTATAATTTGTTCCATCAAAATAAGGTGGCCTAGAAGTTGATTGTCCTTCACTAAAACCATTTTTAACACGTAGGTTTGCCATAAGCTCGAACAATAAAGTTTAGATAAAAAATCTATAGGAGCAACCTGCTCTGATACCAATTGTTGGATCGGTATGGCAACCCTAGAGGGGGGGTGAATAGGGTTTTAACGATAAAAGTGTTTAAACTTGATTAATTTTTCTAATGATAAAACTTTTTACAAATAAGTAGAAGATGATAATTACTAAAGCAAAATAATTCAAGTCAAAACAATAATCAAGTAGAACATGCAATAAACATAATAATAATCTTGAAATTAAATAGGAAAGAGTTAGAGAAAATGACACCGTAGTTTTATAGTGGTTCGGTCAAACTCGACCTACTCCACTCCCCAAGCGCCTCTTGGGAATTTGAATAAAGAACTTTTCCGACTCTTTCCACGGATCAGAGCCAAACCGGTACACCGCTCTTTTTACGAGTTCAAGAGCAAACTCAATCCTTTCAACGACGCAGGATCAAACCGATACAAGTATTTGAGTTTGATAATAACACACCACAACTCTCTCAAAGAGTAGATTTACAATTTGGGATACTGACAACTATTTCCTCACAATATAATAATAATCCCTCTCAAGAATAAGATGAAAAGAAATAAACTTGTAAGCTTGGAGAGAGCAATAAACAATGGAGACTTTGAACAAATGAGGATTGAAGAATGTATGTAAGTTGTATATGTTAAAAATGTGGGGAAGATGAGTTTATATAGAGGAGAAAAGTGGCAAAATGTAGGATTGAATATTGACCATTGGATTGTGTTAGGAATAATGGAAGGTGGAGATTAAAAGTAATTAAGTAAGAAAATTTTCTAAATTCATTTATTTCAAAATTTTAATATAATAGTAATATAATATAATAATAATAAAAAGTTATGTGAGTAACGGTAAAATGTAATTCAAAATTTATTATAAATATAATAATATAATAATAATAAAAATGATGTGAGTAACTACCAAAATTTTAAAATATAATAATATAATAATATAATATAGTAATAATAAAATTCGATGTGAGTAACGGTTATATTCAAATTTATATTTGTAAAAATAATTTTATTTAGAAATGTAATAATAAGAAAAACTCCACCATGTGTTACTCTTCCAATATTATAAATGTCATACTTTGATATATTTTGATTTGTCCATCATTTTGATTTTGTTGCCACATCATCACGTCGGGTATGTTGTCTCGACTCTAATTTCTTCGTTTTAGCTCTGATTTGAGTAATTGAAAAGTTGTTGTAATCGTTATTCCCGACCTTATACTGTGGACAGTTCAAAAAACTGAAAATAGTTAATAATTAAAAGTAGGTTTGTTATCATCAAAACATCAATAATTAATTCATTGAAATTAATTAATGTGAGATCAAGGGCCAATAAGCCAACACAGTGTACTTTGTTTGAGGACTCCAGAGAAGGAGTCAAGTCTCGATTAAGGGGAGGCTGTTCGAGGGCTCCACCATAGGCTTCAGGGGAGATTCTATAGTGTACTTTGTTCGAGGGGAAGACTCTTGAGAATTGTTGGGATGGAGTCCCACGTTCGCTAATTTAGGGAATGATCATGGATTTATAAGTAAGGAATACATGTTCATTGGTATGAGGCCTTTTGGGGAACCTCAAAGCAAAGCCACGAGAGCTTATGCTCAAAGTGGACAATATCATACTATTGTAGAGAGTCGTGATTCCTAACATGGTATCAGAGTCATGCCCTTAACTTAGTCATGTAAATAGAATCCTCAAATGCCGAACAGAGAAGTCGTGAGCCTCGAAGGTGTAGTCAAAAGTGACTCAAGTGTCGAAAAAAGGGCGTACTTTGTTCGAAGACTCCAGAGGAGTCGAGCCTTGATAAAGGGGAGGCCTTTCAAGGAAGCCCAAAGTAAAGCCATGAGAGTTTATGCTCAAATTGGACAGTATCATACCATTGAGGAGAGTCGTGATTCCTAACATCCTCCTCCTCTTCTTCGTATTCCTAATATTGTGGCTAATCTCAATTGTCTCATCAATTTTTGTTTTGATAAATTTTCATTTCAGGACAAGTACTGGAGCAAAATTTTGTTCCAAAGAACTAGCACTAATGGTCTATACCTGACTTCAAAAGCTATCCTACTGCTACTAATGTTGATACCAACTGTTATTTCATTCATATTGTTGTTCATTAAGTTTGTTCTTTTCCAGTTGAATCTTCCATGTTCTTCAAATAATTGATTATGAGAATATTGTCTACGATCAAAGACGGTTTCTTTGCACTTTTTAGAACATCGAACAAAAGAACTAAGGTGGGTAGAAATGTAACAGCCCAATCTCACTGCTAGCAAATATTGCCCTCTTTGAACTTTTCCTTCTGGGCTTCCCCTCAAGGTTCCAAAACGTGTGTGTTAGAAAGAGGTTTCCACACAGTTATAAGGAATGTTTCGTTCTCCTCTCCAACCAATGTAGGATCTCATAGGAAATGCAAAATCAGAAGGATAATTTTCTTCCATGAATAATTTGGATCAAATTTTTGTAATTTTTAGAAAGTGGGTTGTGTCGTTAACAAATTACAACACATAACGAGAACATGATCTAGCTGTATGTCAATTTTTCATAAATTTATATAATTTTGTATGTAATAATAAAATAACAATCAAATAGTTAGACTAAGAATGTTTATAAACTACGTGACTATAGGACACAAATCCTAATACGTTAAGCTTTGCAACTTCTTTGAACAAGAAAGGATATTTTACATTGAAGAAACGAAAAGAGACGAATACTCAAATGATACAAACTCCACTAATGAAAAAGAAAAAACAACGAAGAAAGATTAAGTCTTACTATTCTTATAATCTCCGAACCTATAACTTCTTAATTTGTTTTTCTCGAGTACCCTTTAAGATTTTAAAGGGTATGGTAAAATTTTATTTCCTCTTATTGTCTATCAATAAAAATGTCTAGTAAGTGACTCCACTGTTGAGGTCGAAAAATAAAAACCATACAAACACATGCCTATGAAAGATGGGTGAATGTCGAAATTGAGAGAGGATTCGAAATGGAGAAGGAGACAACATCTCAAAATCAATTGTCGACTGCTTTGCAAGTTTGTCCGATTTCACTAGAGAGTCGAAGAACGGTCGGAACTTGGTCGAACTAACTAACCCATTTACCCTTTTTTGAAGTGTTCAAATTAATATGTATTATAAAAGCGAGGAAGCTAAGAAAAGGAGAAACAGCTCTCAATCTCCAAGTGCATACACATCACTTGAAGGAACATGATGGAGTAGATATTGAGCAATGATGTTTTGATGGAGAATGGGCGGAGAAAAGTGGCAACATAAGGTACAAAGGTATCAACTTTATATTCAATATTTGCTTTTTATATACATGTAACTGCACCTTGGTTAGGTCAAGAGGGCAACAGGTGGTGATATATTGTTCAAGTAGTATGGTATTTTACATCAATCCTATAATAGTTTACAAATTTCAATGCTCTTTTTCAGCATCAATAAATAACTCTTACCTCATTCTCCTCCTACCTGTGATGATGCACTAGATTGGCTCTTCGAACTTCCTGAAATCATCAGTAGTTGTGGATCGCTCATTACATCCTGCAATCAACGTTTTACGATACGATCATAAGTTTTTTGGAGAACCAGATGATTATCAAACGTATTTTTATTCATTTTTAGAGATGATTATCAAAAGTGTTCGGTTAGTGTCTTTGTAACATCCCAAGCTCACCGCTAGCAGATATTGTCCACTTTGGCCCATTACGTATCATCTTCATTCTCATGGTTTTAAAATGCATCTGTTAGGGAGAGGTTTCCACACCCTTATAAGGAATGTTTCGTTCTCCTCTCCAACTGATGTTTCTCACAATCCACCCCCCTTGTGGGCCCAACGTCCTCGTTGGCACACTGCTCAGTGTCTGATTTTGATACCATTTGTAACAGCTCAAGCCCACCTCTAGTAGATATTGTCCGCTTTGGCCCATTACGTATCACCATAAGCCTCATGGTTTTAAAATACGTTTGTTGGGAAGAGATTTCCACACCCTTATAAGAAATGTTTCATTCTCCTCTCCAACCGATGTGGGATCTCACAATCCACCCCCGTTGAGGGCCCAGCGTCCTCGCTAGCACACCGCTCATTGTCTAACTTTGATACCATTTGTAACAGCCCAAGCCCATCGTTAGTAGATATTGTCCGCTTTTGCTCGTTACGTATCACCGTCAGCCTCACGGTTTTAAAACATATTTGTTACGGAGAGGTTTCCACACCCTTATAAGGAATGTTTCATTCTCCTCTTCAACTGATGTGGGAACTCACAATCCACCCCCCTTGGGGGCCCAGCGTCCTAGCTGACATATCGCTTAGTGTCTAGCTCTAATACCCTTTGTAACAGCCCAAGCCCACCGCTAGCAAATATTGTTCACTTTGGCCCGTTACGTATCACCGTCAGCCTCATGGTTTTAAAACACGTATATTAGAGAGAGGCTTCCACACTCTTATAAGAAATGCTTCATTCTCCTCTCCAACTGATGTGGGATATCACAGTCTTACATACTAACCTGCTCCGTTGATGTATGGCTAAATTCGCTCGAAGATCCACAACTATCCATTGACAACAGATGCTCCATTCTCTCCTCACCAAACTCTCTCAATCTGTTAAGTTCTGGCAACAAAACATTGGCAAGATCTGGTCTGTCTTTTCGTCTAAGTTCTGCACATTGAAGTGCTAATTTTGCAAAGCAAAGTGCTTGTTCCACTGGCCAATCATCCACAGCTGGGTCCAGAAAATCCGCCAAAGTCCCCTTCTCAATAGCTCGAGCAATTCGGTGAGCCAACCCCATGGGCGGCTTGGCTGTAATTAGTTGAAGCAACATGATACCTAATGAGTAGACATCAGATTTAACCCCAAGCATTCCAGTCTGTTGATATTCAGGGTCTATATAGCAGAAAGTTCCAGCAGCTGAAGTCATGTAGCATTGTGTTACATTTTCGGCCACGGCGGGTACAAGTCTAGCCAAACCAACGTCGCTTATTTTGCTAACATAATTGTAGTCTAGCAATATGTTAGCTGGCTTGAGATCACGGTGCACTAATGGCTCTGGTTTGGTCTGGTGGAGAAACAGAAGGCCAGTAGCAATCTCAGCAGCAATTCGAAACCGGTACTGCCAAGGAATAGCAGGGGTGTTCCCCTTTCGAAAGAGTCGATCCTCCAAACTTCCGTTCGACATGTGCTCGTACACTAGAATGCCATATTCTGGGCATGCTCCAAGAAGAAGTACCATGTTGGGATGCCTTATGCAACTCAATATATCAATCTGCATTTACAATATCTAGCTAAATCATTCACACTTACAAAATGATCCCAAAGTTGTTCTGAGTTCCTCACCTCTCGCTGAAATTGTTCCCTTCCTTGAGTCGCATCAGGGCGCAAAACCTTGACCGCAACCGATGTGTGATCAAGACGACAATGAAAAACAGGTCCATAACCTCCTTCCCCTATCTTCCGAGATTGTGCAAAATTTTCTGTTGCTGATTCAATCTCCTCAATTGAATATCTCCTGTATCTGATGTCACTTTGTGCAAGATTTTTCAATGCTCTTTGCATTTCCTCTGCTTCTTTAAGTGCTTCTATCTCTAGATTTGCTCTTTTATATGATTCTAACTCAGCTATTTTCTTAGCTGCATCAGCTGCTTCCATCGCCGCTCGGCATCTCGCTCTCTCCTTCTCTGCAATAGCCATTGCTGCTTCTTGTGCAAGCCGCGCCTCTTCTAGTTTCTGTTCTTCTTCACATCTCCAGTTATTTAGTTCCCTTGCCTATGTTGAAAACTTTATTATAACCCAATTTTGCATCTTAACAATGGAGAAATGACTTAAATCTATATATATATATATATATATATACCTTTTGCTTTGCTGTTAGTGCTTCTTTACAAGCTGTACTGTACATCTCCATAGTTTGTTTAAGCTCTAGCTTCAACCTCTTCATTTCAAGCTCTGCTTCATCCTGTGTGATACATAAATATTGGCCACATTTAGATCATATCTTCACATTTCCATTCATATTCATATCTTTATCAATACATTTACGAAATCTATCGGCAAAAATTGAACCATTCATAATATAGACTGACCAAGTTCTGAGAAGAACAGGAAAATGATGTCCTGCAGCTCTCATCTGAAACTGATGAGAAATCATTGAGTTGATTGTGGTCTGTCCATTTTGGTTTAAATGGTAGAGATGCAAAGCTTTGGTCTGAGCTGTTTGAATATTGCAGTGGGGCGGATTCATTGTCAAGTGCAACAGAAGAAGTACGATCCGTGCTTGGTCTTCCTGAGCTTATGAAGGATATGTCGGATTCTGACTCGGAGAACCCTCCACTATATTTGGAAATAGAAGTTCGATCCACTCCCTGAGATATTTCTGGCCTGATTCCATTTGCAATGTAAGCATCAATTTTGAAAGAAAGTCTATGCATATCTTTGGACTTCCATAGCTTACTTGATTGATTCATCTTGAAAATTACGAGGCTTGAATGATGTCCTATCTGCACACACGAAAATTAGTTGTGTGGTTTAACTTCATCCTTGGATTAGCAATGAGATGAAGTTGGTGTTGATGGGAAAAACATAACTCAAATTAACCTACCGAACGTGTAAAGGCCCAAGCTCACTGCTAGCAGATTGTTCTCTTTAGACTTTTCCTTTTGAATTTTCCCTCAATGTTCTTAAAACACGTCTGATAGGGAGAGGTTTCCACACCCTTATAAAGAATGTTTCGTTCTCCTCCCCAACAAATGTGGGATTTCACAATCCACCCCCTTTCAAGGCTCAACGTCCTTGCTAGCACACAACTTCGTGTCCACCCTCCTTTGGGTCTCAACCTTCTGCTAGCACATCGCCCAATGTCTGGCTCTGATACCATTTATAACGGCTCGAACTCACCGCTAGCAAATATTGTCCTCTTTAAGCTTTCTCATTCAAGCTTCCCCTCAAGGTTTTTTAAACACGTTTGCTAAGGAAAGGTTTCCACACCCTTATAAAGAATATTCTGTTCTCCACCCCAACCGAGGTGGGTTCTCACAATTCACCCCCTTCGAGGCCCAGCGTCCTCGCTGGCACACCACCTCGTGTCCACCCTCCTTCGAGGCTCAACTTTTCACTAGCAAATCACCCGATGTCTGGCTCTAATACCATTTGTAACGACCCAAACCCACCGCTAGCAAATATTGTCCTCTTTAGGCTTTCCCTTTCGGGCTTCCCTTCAAGGTTTTTAAAACGAGTCTGCCAAGAAGAGGTTTCCACACCCTTATAAACAATGTTTCGTTCTCCTCCCCAACCGATGTGGGATCTCACAATAAACAATTCAAAAACAAATTTGTGAACTTACCATAATGAAACTACTTCATATGCCATACACAAAATGCTAGGAATTTAGTTCATCATGAAAAACAAACCTCTTAAATTAAACTTATGTTGAGGAGTGACCGTTCCCTTTACGATCGGCTTCGATAACTTCTGCAAATGGTCTAGTAAAGGAGAAGCAGCGGGAGCCAAGCGAGTGGCATGTCTCACCGACGACACCTTTCCCTTTGTGATGACATATACAGTGCAGAAATCCGGTGCCCCTTTCGACACACTACTCCCCATGCTCGACGACTTAAACCTGCTTTAAATATCACAAATGGCCATCATAAGAATTTGGACAAATTGGAATGAAAAACACTCAACCAACGGTGAATCAATCAAGATGACTACCTAATAAATCCATGTTTCGATGGAGCCCCAAGCACCAAGTTGTCGATTGCACTATACGAGACGTATTCGGTTAACGCTTTCACCACATCAGTATCTTCCAATATGACATCAAGGCATTGAATCTTCACAGACCAAAAAACAAGCACAATCAACATTAACAAGCCCCTGCCCTATTCATTTCAAGCTCATTTGGTAGCACTCTTGTTTCGAGTTTCTTTTTTCTGGTGCCAAGGTGATATGAACCAATACATCAATTATGCAATATAAACTTCAAAGAAGATGTGAGTAAAATATTGTCAAAATTATCCAAAGATGTTTCAATTCATGCCACATCGAAGAAGAAACAAGTTTCATTGTTATAAATTTTGGGTGAATCATTTTAAAACTTATTTACATAGTGGTTAATTATGGTCATAAAGTATATGGCTAATTATGGTCATAAAATATAGTTACAACTCTAGTAATGCCTCCTCGAAGGTTACGGGTTTTTATTTTGAGGCTATATAAAACCATGAATGTTACCTTTGTAAATCAGACTTGGAAAAGGTAGTAAAATAAGCATTTGTGCTTTTTTTTTTTAGCCAATGGCCAAGTTTCTTTGCAATTTTATATAGTTTAGATTGCATGTTTAGAATCATTCAAGCTTGACATGATCAATTGTGCTTGTGAACTGATTCGAATCTCAAACAAGTGTTCTTGCCTTGAGATATTTGATTGGTAATCTGAATATTACTTTCCTTTGGAGGGATTGTTTATTATTAGGGATATGTTTAGATTGCATGTTTAGAATCATTCAAGCTATACATGATCGATCTTACTTGTGGAGTGATTCGAATCTCAAACAAGTGTTCTTACCTTGAGATTGTTGAGGATTGTTGGGAGAGAGTCCTACATTGGCTAATTTAGGGGACATGCGTTTATAAGTAAGGAATATATCTCCATTAGTTTGAGACTTTTTGGGGAAGTCCAAAACAAAGTCATGAGAGGTTATACTCAAAGTGGACAATATCATACCATTGTGAGAGTCGTGATTCTTAAATGGTATCAGAGTCGTACCCTTAACTTAGCCATGTGAATAGAATCCTCAAATGCCGAACAAAGAAGTTGTGAGCCTCGAAGATATAGTAAAAAGTGACTCAAGTGTCAAACAAGGGGTGTACTTTGTTCGATGACTATAGAAAAAGAGTCGAGCCTCAATTAAGGGAAGGTTGTTCGAGGGCTCCATAGGCCTCAAGGGAGACTCTATAGTGTACTTTGTTCGAGGTGAGGATTGTTGGAAGAGAGTCCCACATGGGCTAATTTAGGGGATCAAAGTGAACAATATCATACTATTGTGGAGTGTCGTGATTCTTAATAAAGATATTCGAACAACAAGGTAATTCAAATTCAATCCATATCTGCCTTAAGTCCAAAAACACACCAATCTAACCTAACCAGACATTCATATCAGAATCAGAAACAAAACTAATCAAAACATAGCAAAAAAATGGAATGATTCAACAGAAACTCACGTCCTTACGGGTACAATAGCAATGGAAGGTGAGAAAAATGTCACGAGTCTGCATCTCGAGCTGCTGTTTACGAGGGGAATTACTGGCGAAACTGCCATCGCTATTACAAATAATGGCTCCCCCAATCAAATAAGCTGCCGCACTGGAAGGCCTCTGAACTACATGGATTAATATCACGGTTTGACCCTTGACGAGCAGATGCTCGGTGGCCCATCGGAGAGCATTTTGGCTTCCTTTTTCCCTGTCAACGCCGATCGCCACCAATCCATTTCCTCTTCCTGCTATTCCTCCCTTTTTCGTGCCATTCACGCTGTTTCCTTTCTGCAGCCACATAGTTGAAATTTTGGTAAGCAATTAATTTGGTTTTTGGGGTTTTTGTATGCATATTTACATCTCTAGATATAGTGAGAGAGAGGAATTTAGTGCTACTCTCTCTCTTTGGAGGAGGGTCTGAAATTTTTCAGGGGAGTGCGCAAATATAGGATTTGTCTGAGTACCATAAATTTAAGGCACATTTTGTTGAGCAAAATTGACGAAGATCACTATTTTTGGCATGGATGGTTGGCTTTCCCCAAAAAGGATAATGTCAACTTTTAACTAGAATTAATTATGGTGTTTATTTGATTAATTCTAGTGTTTGGCTCAAATATTTGATCACTTTTTTGGCTTCTTCTATGCATATTTACATGGTCTTTTATCTCTGTGTACCGCGAACGTTTTTGCTATCTAATCGATGATTGTCACCACACAACTTTGAACATTTTTGCTATCTGATCGATGATATCCACCACGCAACTTTGGGTGTTTTTCATATCTGATCGATGATAGTCACCCATGATTTTCATGAAATACTAGTTGGGATAAATCTGGTATCATTAAGTGATCGCCTACTAACTCTTAGTGACGTTTGGTTTATCAGAATTGATTCGCACATACTTCATATTTATGCATGAAGTTAAGGTTTTGCAAAATTGTTAACGAGTTAATAAGAACGAAATCTTTTGAATTAATTCACTTTAGATTTCGCTTGTTTTCAAAAGTCTATTCTCGCATCCATGTGGTAACGACACAATGAATTAAAAAAGTTATCAAACTCATTTGCCCAAATGTTATTAAAACGAAGTGGTACGGATTAGAATACTTGTTTGGATTAGTCTGAAAGAACGAGTATCGTTATATTAAAAATAACTAATCAAAAAGTTGATTTATCAATTGTAAAATCATGTTGTTATTAAACAAAATTAGTAACCCGAATTATTCTCATCCATTATGGTTTTAATGTCTAACATAATTACCATTAATAAATATCTAAATTAGTGAACAATGTATCTATAAAACTAAACTTTTGTAATTTCTTGTTTTATCCTATGAAGTTAAATAATATTTTTAGATAAAAAAAAATTACAATAATAACAATTATAGTACAAATAATAACAATTACATTACAAATTTACAAATTATATTTCATCTTTATAATAGTCAATAATGAAACATACCCTTAGGATCTTTATAATTAAACTTTATCTCTATCGTACCATTTAAATGAATTTTAAATAAACTTGTGCTTCTTATCTAAATCTTCATATTCTTACCAAAACAATCATATTTTGTATGATTTTTTAAAATTTCAAAAATATCAATGTAGACAAAGACAAGGCCAATAAAATGTAGATATGGATTGGTTATCTACCTCTGCTCAACCTCAACTCGATTGGTCAAACACCTTTTAGAGTTTTCAATATTGAACATTATTAAAACTGGTGCAGTGAGCACGGTTGAAGTCAATGTGGTGACGTTATTAGTATCTGGGAGATCAATTAGAGAGGGGTATTTTAGCTCCCTCTGCTCAACTCCAACTCGATGGGCCAAACACCCTAAGAGTTTTCGATAGTGAACATTATTGAAACAGGTGCGGTGAGCACGGTTGAAGTCAATTTGGTAACGTTATTAGTATCTGGGAGGTCAATTAGGGAGAGAGGTATTTTATCTCCCTCCGCTCAACCCCAACTCGATCGATCAAACACCCTTAAGAGTATCCTTTGAAAAGAAAAGGTTTCAAGGAAAAACATTGGATACACAAGTAACTCATGTTCAAGTTGAAATTACCTCTCTTGATGTGGGGGAGAAAGAAATGGTGGTAACACTTCATTTAAGTAGAAGCAATACACAATTCCTTTTTAAGTTAATTCACAAACTTCCCATCCCAACAATTCATATATACATATCACATTGAATTCAAATATACATTACACTATGAAAAGAAGATCTTAAAAGCACATAGACTACTTTTATAATAGTTTAAGAATCGAAAGTGTATTTTAACCTAGAAATTATTATCTTAGCTATGAAATTGTACTTAAGTTGATGAGCAACAAGTTATGCATTGTGAGATCCCACATCGATTAGAGAGGGGAATGAAGCATTTCTTATAAGGGTGTGGAAACATCTCCCTAATAAACTTGTTTTAAGACCTTGAAGGAAAGCTTGGAAGAGAAAGACTAAAGAGAATAATATCTGCTAACAGTGGACTTAAGCCATACAAATGGTATCAGAGACAGATATCGAGCGATGTGCCTTTGAGAACGAAGAATTTTTTATAAGAGTGTGAATGTGGAAACCTCTTCGAGGAAACCGCTGGATCTAGTTCAAAGAGAGTGGTAGGTCATCAATTGCTGCATTATCGTAGAGAATGCCAATCAATATAAAGAAAATGACCAAGAAGACAAAGGCATGTGGCTTCCAAAGCTTTCCATCTTCACTCACTAAAAGTGGTAATTTCCATGATGTATGCTTATATCATATGCTTCCCCCACCTTATCACTACTACAAACACTAGATCTTTTTCATCTCTAATACTCTCCCACTTCAGCATCAAACTCCCATCAGTATGACAAATCAGACTGTCATTTGATTTACAAAAAGGAATTGGGGGCAAGTGACCTCATTTGCTTAAAGCAGAAACTGAAGATCGTTGTCAACCGGGACCTTTGTTATCCAAAAAGTCGTAGTTTACTTTTCTCGGGGTCGACTAAAGGACATGGTGTCCGACCTTTTCGAACACTATGGATTTCTTCCAACTGTCTGAGGTGGAAAGTTGACAGGGGACTATGAACTTGGGGATAAGACTTGATACCACCAAGAATTTATAAAGGATCTGCTTCTATGGTAAGATTCTCAATCATGGACGAACTACCCTAATCAAAAGAGAAAGGAAGCTAGTAATCCCCACCTAATCTCACATAATCTTTGCTCCATCCAGTAGAAAATTAGATCATGATATTGAACTTAGCATGCCATATGTCAAGGACTAATGCAGATTAAGATGCTGAAGTATACAATCCAGTACTTGCAATGTAAGGTCATACGGATTTTGTATATGCCTCAATAATTAGAAGGATATGAATTGTAGCTTTGCGTGGAATGATAGCGATGCCATAGTGTTAATAGGCATCGCCAACCTGGTTGATGTGGGCACTATCCTATCTCTAAAAAGTTGATATTTTAGATATTTTCGAACCTAGTTCGTAGTAGTTTCTACCTAGTTTCTGAGAAAATCCACGTGATATAAATTCCACATAAAAATGTCCTTATAGGACAAGAGATGCATGGACACTAGCATTTATCATATGTCCTGGACGCATAAACTCTTGATGAAGTATATGACAATTCATTATCAAAGCATTTAGTAGCAGAGTTCATGAAGTGTTGTAAAAGTGAAGGCCATTAAATTGATAGAAAGAACAAAATTTCACACTCAAACGTCCAACTCTTGCAAAAAGTTTTGGCATATAATGATGAGTACTATTCGTGACTCTTCATGGAGATACTGTTTGTGTAACGACTCAAGCCCACCGCTAGCAAATATTGTCCTCTTTGGGCTTTCCCTTTCAGGCTTTCCCACAAGTTTTTTAGAACACGTCTGCTAGGGAGAGATTTTCATACCTTATAAAAATTGTTTCGTTCTCCTTCTCAACCGATATGTGATCTCATAATCCACACCCCCCCCCCCCCCCCCCCCCCCCCCCCCCCCCCCCCCCCCCCCCCCCCCCCCCCCCCCCCCCCCCCCCCCCCCCCCCCCCCCCCCCCCCCCCCCCC
>NW_019272027.1:3740408-3774740 GCF_002738345.1 Cucurbita maxima
CCCCCCCCCCCCCCCCCCCCCCCCCTCCTTCGGGGCCCAGAATCCTCGCTAGTACTCGTTCCCTTCTCCAATCGATGTGGCACCCCCCAATTCACCCCCTTTCGAGACCCAGCGTCCTTGTTGGCACACCATCTTGTGCCCACCCTCCTTCAGGGCTCAGCCTCCTTGCTGACACATCATCCAGTGTCTGGCTCTGATACCATTTGTAACGATCCAAGCCCACTGCTAGCAAATATTGTCATCTTTGGGTGTTCCCTTTCGGACTTTTCCTTTCGGATTTCCCCTCAAGTTTTTTAAAAAGCGTATGCTAGTGTGAGGTTTCCACACCTTATAAAGAATACTTCATTCTCCTCCCCACCTGATGTGGAATCTCACAATCCACCTCCTTTGGGGCCAACATCTTCACTGGCACTCGTTCCCTTCTCCAATCGATGTGAGACCCCCCAATCTACCCCCTTCTGGGCTCAACCTCCTCGCTGACACATCACCCAATGTCTGGCTCTGATACCATTTGTAACAACTCAAGCCAACTGCTAGCAGATATTGTCCTCTTTAGGCTTTCCTTTATGGGCTTCCCCTCGAGGTTTTTAAAACGCATCTGCTAAGGAGAGGTTTCCATGCCCTTATAAAGAATGTTTCGTTCTCCTCCCCAACCGATGTGGAATCTCACCATTTTCATATGCATAATTTACTTTACTTGAGACCAAGAAAGAAACGAACAAGTTGAGGCACTGTTTTTTTTCAAATTGAGGGACCCCTAAGTCAACCATACAGAGGCTGATTGGTTTGTTGGCAAAGGAGATTAACAAAAGAACAAAAAACAAAAAACAAAAACAAAAACAAGAACAAGCCCCAAGATAGCAAGCAACTAAAGCAGTCGAAGTTCATAGCTTAAGCAAGTAAACTAAAAATGAAACTTAAATATTTTTTTACTTGTAAACATAATACATGTTGCCAAGAACATGACCAGCATCCATTAAGTTAGTGCTTTATTTGATTAGAGGCTCAAGGATTCACAAATTGTCTTCAAAATTTTCCTTTTCTACAAATTTGTGCAAGCAAATGGTATGGTAGGCCAAATATGTTTTGCATAATAAACAAGGCAAACCATGTGAGAAATTGCCAACTTCTTCACCTGATGTTTTCTATCCCTCTTTACTTTTCTACTTATCCATGATCCAATCCTTGACAAAAATTCTATATATAGACACACACACACACACACACACACACAACACTCATTCAAAGCCAAGCACATAAACAAGTACCATAACAAGTCCTTTGAAATCCATTTCAAACGGCAATTCAAAAGAGAGTCTCTACTTCCTTGTTCTAAAATCATACAGAGATGGGAGTCCACTTGACAGGAATAGCAAATGCAAAACAAAAGCTGCAGAGAACTTTCACGGCAAAACAGGGGATTGGATCGGCGGTGACGAATGTTCCTAAAGGGCATTTTGCAGTGTACGTAGGCGAAATGCAGAAGAAGAGATTTGTGATTCCAATATCGTACCTGAATCATCCATTGTTCAAGGATTTGCTGAACCTTGCGGAAGAGGAATTTGGATTCGATCATCCAATGGGCGGCCTCACCATTCCTTGCACCGAAGATTACTTCCTCACCTTAACTTCTGCCCTAAATTGTTCGTAGATTTGCAATCCCCTTCTTCTTCACCCCAAATTAGTCACTTCTCTGCTTCGATTTTTATTCCGGAGGGATTCAATCAAAGCTGCTCTCTCCGTTAATCTCTTAATTTTGTATCTTATTGATTGTTCTTCCTAATCAACCATTATTATTAATATTATTATTACCATTTCGAGTTCCAACCGTTAATTTCCCCCTTTTTCTAATTTTATTTTTAATTTAAATAAAAGAGTTAAATTCTATCCTAACTAATTAAATTAAGTTGAACTAAAATATCCAAAATATTTATCTTCAGATGGGAACGATCCGAAATACAAAGCTAGTGGGATAAAATCCAATACGATACAAAATTTGGACAAACATAGAAGGGTCGTGACCCGAAACCTGAGGTAAATAAGAAAGATTTGAGCCAAAGCCAAAATCAAACCTCTTCAACCTCGACATGAGATCGAAGCCAACCATATGGTCGCCCTCTCAAAAGGGCATCCACCCAGCACTCCTCTAAATAAAAAACTTAATTATTAATTTAAAATTTATAGTATTTACACGGATATATCTAATAAATATTTAAATAGATTTTTTTTTTAATGTTATAATTTATTACAAATTAATTTTTTTTTTTAAAAAAAAAAACTTTCAAAGCTATAGAGATTTATTGAAAATAAATTTGAAAACAAAGGAAAAGGATTGCTCCAAAATGTTTGCAAAATGGCACTATATTAATGTAGTTTGGAATTATTAATGAAAATGAAATGATAGTGATAGAAAAATAATTATTATTTAATATTAGTTCAAAAAAAAGTTCCATATAATTAAATAATATATTTTTCATATTAAAATTTAAGTTATGATATTTTTTTTACTGGAATTCTCATTTTTATAAAATATATTTTAAAATTATACAAAAATTTTATAATTATATTTATTTACAACCTTTGTCCCAAACAT
Source organism: Cucurbita maxima (assembly GCF_002738345.1). Classification (NCBI taxonomy): domain Eukaryota; kingdom Viridiplantae; phylum Streptophyta; class Magnoliopsida; order Cucurbitales; family Cucurbitaceae; genus Cucurbita; species Cucurbita maxima. Next base: position 3,743,002 of record NW_019272027.1, read on the forward strand.
ATTATTTTGTCTCTTAATTTATAGAAAATATGATAGAAATTTAAATCTATATATATATATATATTTATTTATTTATTTATTATTGAAGACTATATTATAATATAAAACTTTGAATTCTTAAAAAATTATGTTGTCAAATTCAACTCGTTCATATCTGTTTGAGATGAGACCGACCCTCTTTTAGCTCAATAAGCTAGCCTACCACTGTTAAAACAAAAATGTGATCCATATAGAAATAAAACATATAAAAAAAAGCAGTTATTTCATTGGTTCAAATCTTATGAAATAGGAAAATTGCAGATATGCTTTAATCAAGCAAAAAAGTGCAAAACCTCTTCGTAAACATGTCAATGATTAAAGATCACTATGGTTTCGTAGGACACATTTTAATAAAATTTCAATTTTTATTGACATTTATATATATATATATATATTTTTGTGATTGGGATGGTTTGATTTTTTTTTATAATCATTTAATTTTTAGTTACTATATTTTAAAATTTTAATATAATTTATTTTTTTGAGTTAAACTTTAACATATACAAATTTATTATTAATTTTAAAATATATATTTTTTATTATGAATAATAATAATTATTATTATTATTTTAAATTCTTTAGAATATTTTTAACAATTGATAATAAATAAATAACATTTTTCTTTTGTTAAAAACAACAATAAACCCAACTCAAAAAATTTATATTTAAGTTAAGTTGAATTTATTATTTAAAAAAAAAAAATGTCTGGATTGAAAAACTTTACAAATTGAATAATTGGATTGGATCGAAAAAACGTCTCAACCCGATCTAACCCGACCCAATTCACGAATACTCTGGCTAGAAAATTACTCACTATAAATCCCGATTCAACTCTATCCAACTCAACTTACAAACACTCTTACTAGAAGATCACTGAATGTAGACGTACAACATTTTCATTTTAGGGTTTATGTGATTGAGCTGCTGAAAAACCGAGTGGTATACTAGAATGGCCGAGTGTGACGAGGACGGTTGGAGCTTTTAATGGAAGGGGCCGTGGAAGGCTGTCGCCTGACGAGCAGTTGAGTACTGGGAAGTTCATATACAAAGAATTTGGCTCAAGACAAAATACAAGAAGAAGAAGACGATGGCTCGTGGGGCTGCAACTTCAAAATCTCAAAGGTTCCGTGCAAGTTGCAGCAGAGCCATTATTGGAAGAGCCTTTGGCCTTCAATTTGCTGTCTTTCTTCAACACTACAACAACCTGTTTATGTACCATACTTTTCTACCCTTTGCCACCTAAGCGTCCTATGTGGATCCCGACGTTGAAATTTTGTGAACGGTAAGTACGTAAGGATAATATCTTTACTCGTATACGAGAATCTTCAATTAGTACGATGAGAAAGTAAAAATTACTTAAGGATATTATTAGAATTAGACTACTTGTATTCTGATTCGTTAGTAAAAATCTCATACTTTTTAAAATTTGATTGAATCGAACGAGAACCTATCATCTATTAAGTCGGCCAACCGATTGAATTATTTGGGTCGATATGTGGTCACAATTCATCCAACACGATCATCGAGCTATCGATATATAGTGTGGCAAAGTGAGCCACTGAAAGGAGGAGGAGACAAAGACGGTATTTCAAATCCATGTCGTTATGACCAATTATCGTGTTTTCCTAATTAGGAGAGGTGGTGTGGAAATGTCGATATGTACAAGCTCAATTAGTTAAAATATTTTTAACCATCTTTTCTCCATCCCTCTCTCACATGAGTTTCATGCAAGGTCTTCCACCCGACACGTGTCCCTCCAACGATGAAGATGGCAATATTGACGACCCATGATATCTGCTATGTCCAACCTTTAGCGAGGCTAGACTATGACTCTTATTGGTGCTCTGTGTCACAATCGCACTTTTGCGAGACAGCGATTATGCGGCATTTGTTCTAACCCAACGAACAGATTAACTGTGAAAAATTCAGACTTTTGGGACAACGTTGGTGTATGCTCGAGTCCTGAGTCACGTTTGAGAGAAGTATTTTAGAAAACGTGAACGAGGAAGTATGTTGAAAATAATTTGAAAGAAAACAATGTTATAAGCTAAAAGTGATTAAACAATAACAACTTTAATAGCATATAACCCAATTAGGAGGAAGAGACAGCTAATCATATCCCGTGTAAGACATTCTGGGGCATTTTAGCCCCAACAGGAGTAGACAAGATTTAGGTGAACGGTCATACACACTCATATTAACACACCCTGAAATATTAAAGACATTTAAAATGAAAGTATTTAAAAGGGATTTGGAACGGCATGTGGCCATGGATAACACATCCTGAATGAGCATGACCGTGATACTCTGCATCAACATCTTTAGCGAAACTCACAAATTTCAAGGTTGTACAACAACTTCCCACGGTTGAAACACAAGAAGGTGGACGGTGGACGGTGGACGGTGGGGCTGTACTACCGACAAAATCGCCAACGTTCCGTGCAGGTTGCAGTAGAAGCATTGCATTATTAGCCATGAATTTTGGTGTCATTTCTTCTGCAACTTCCGATCCTTCTTCTTTCTTCTTCAATCACATTCTATTTCTCTGTAGCAGATGAACACACCATGTACGACTCTTTTGTACCCCTACCCCATCTCCCCTCCAATTATTTTTCTGCCACCCAACCTAACACGGATCCCGACTTCAAAATTTTGTCGTTTACGTGATCTATGAGTAAACGACAATATTATCTTAGTTAGTATACATGCATAGAGCGAAGAAAGGAGGAAATGAGTAACTTACCTTGTAGATTGTCTTCCGCGTCAAAGATGCATATTTTTATTCAGTGGCTCAATCATAAGAACTTCATGGTTACCCGTGTTTTACTTCAATTCTATGTTGGGTGATCTTCTAAAAATTTTCTTGTGATGCATGTGAGTGAAGATAAAACATTTTAGAAGGATTCGTGTTAGTCTGTGGAGATAGTCTTCACTCATAAGAAGCGAGAAGTAGATAATGTGAGCATGTCATGTCAGGGCTATCAAGCGTCAAATCCTGATCTAATCGTGACATGGGTCGTTACAAAACATGCATCCTAAAAGGATTCGTGTAGGACTATGGAGATAGTCTTCACTCGTAAGAAGCGAGAAGTAGATAATGTGAGCATGTCGTAAGAGAATGTCATGGCCATCAAGTGTCAAATCCTGGTCCGAATCGTGACATGGGTCGTTATAGAACATGCATCCTAGAAGGATTCGTGTAGGTCTATGGAGATAGTCTTCACTCTTAAGAAGCGAGAAGTAGATAATGTGATGTTGTAAGAGAATGTCGAAACTATCAAGTGACAAATCTTGATCTAAATCGTGGCATAGGTCGTGACAGAATATTTCAATGGGAGCTAAGGAAACACAAGAAAATTACATAGCTGTGAGTGGCAGAAGTAGTACTAGAAGGGCCGTGTCGGGCGGAGGATTGTCGAAGTTTTTAATGGAAGGGACCGTCGCTGGGTGTGGCAGAGCCATTATTGGGCACTGAGTCTTGGTTTTCACAGCTCTCTGTAGCAGATGCTCACTAATCACATTCATTACACCATCATACATTTTTAGGTCTAGTTCGAAAAAGTTAGAGACCCTCGGTCAACTTCGTATAAATAGAAGATCACGACTCTAATGACATAGCTAATTTTTATTAATAGTTTTTATTAGTAGTCTCGTAGACACGGTCTGTGAGATCCCACATCGTTTAGGGAGGAGAACGAAACACCATTTATAATAGTGTGGAAACCTCTCCCTAATAGACGCGTTTTAAAAACCTTGAAGGGAAACCCGGAAGGGAAAGGCCAAAGAGGACAATATCGGTCAGCGGTGGGCTTGGGCCGTTACAATATCTCTATTAATACAAGACATTTTGGATGAAACAACTATTCGTGTAAAATGGGTAGCTTTCAAATTTTTAGCATAGTGATCAAAGGAAAGATTTTTACTCATTTATCTTGGACAAATTCTGAGTATTAGAATAGGTACTGACTGATCAAAGATGTTAATGATAAGATCGAGATTCTCCCTACTCGTTTTGAGATCTTTTATAAAAAAATGATGTGGATAACGAGTGAAGCTATAATTTTCGAGTAGGTCAAATCTTTTATAAAAAATGATTCACACTTCGAGCGTGTTCCGAGTAGGTCAAATCAATCACAACTCGTTCTTATCTTTCCAAAACAAGACGACCCTATTCAACTAAGAAGATGGACCAATGATATTTGAAATAAAACCGATTCATACTATAGATAAAAACGTGTAATCGAAATGTGTATCTTATGCAAAGTTCAAACGCTCGGTCGTGCATGGCGAGATTGTCGGGGCTTTAATGGAAAGGGACCGTCGCAGGCTGTCGCCTAAGGAGCATTTGAGTAATGGGAAGTTGATATACAAAGAATGAAGAAGGTTTGTGGTTGTGGTTGGCTAGGGTTAGGGTTAGGGTTAGGGTTAGGGTTAGGGTTACAAAAGTACAGACAAAGTTTCCGCCATTATTACTCCTTTCTCACATTCTTTTTCTCTGTATCAAATGAAAATGAATCGCTTTCATTCAATCACACAACCTGTTTTTGTACCATATTTGTACACTCTTCAATTATCTTTGTCACCTTAGCTCACGTGGATCGAGCGAAGAAGAAAGGAAAAGACTGTTATACCCTCGTAAAATTGTCTTCGATGCTAGAGGAAAGTTAAAATGGTGTGTTCGGTGAGTGAAACTCAAATAAAGTAATGCTCGGTGTAGTAGATTTAGAAACTTGAGATTGATTCAAAAGGTTGTTAAAACTGTCAAAACGATATTCACTGTCGTGGAACTTTTAAGATTTTTCTAGTACGTTTACCCCTTATCAAATTCTCTCTTGTTATGGTAGAAGTTCGTCCTTTTTAGGGTTCGTCTCGATGTTTAGACCAAACTTCATCCAAGCTTTACCTAGTTAGAGCTTTGAAGAGAGTCAGAAACTCAAAGTTCGTCTCGACGTTTGGACTAAAGTTTGTCCGAACTTTAAGTCATTACTACTTTGGAGAATTAGAAGCTAAAAGATTTTCCTTGTAAGAGTTTGTGAGATCCCACGTCGATCGGAGAGGAGAACAAAGCATTCCTTATAAGGGTGTGGATATCTCTCCCTAGTAGACGCGTTTTAAAACCGTGAGGCTGAGACGATACATAACGGACTAGAATAAACAATATCTGTTAGCGGTGGGTTTTGACTGTTACAGAGTTCGTCTCACGCATTTTAGACCTCTAGAGAGTTACAAACCCTAAAGTTCGTCATTTCTAGAACTTGGCTCGACATTTGGATCAAAATGGATAATATTATACAAAAATATAAGTAGTCTATCCTCTCCAATTGTAAAGTCAAATCTACTAAGGTCCTTCTCCTATTACCCTAGATGCTTTCTAAAGTGGTGGGCAAGAATGGAGTCCCTATTACCATCTCTTTATAATCTAAAGTCTAAAGGGATTAGACTATAACGTGCAAGTTGTATAGCGTGCAAGGAGAAAGAATCGGTAGAGTCCCTATTACACGGTATGATATGTATTGTGTGACAGTGCACTTCGTGTCAAATGAGTGTGAAGTATCGTTTTTCGAATTCAATTATTCAAGTGGAAGATAGCTAAGCTTATTGTGCAAGAGAATCTTTCTTAAAAATAATGCTTTTGATAATTATATGGTCGTGTATAGTTCGAGTGTCACTTTATATTGTGTAACCGTCAAAGTCCACCGTTAGCAGATATTGTTCATTTTAGCCTGTTACGTATCGTCATTAGCCTCACAGTTTTAGAACGCGTCTACTAGGAAGAGGTTTTCACACTCTTATAATGAATGTTTCGTTATCCTCTCCAACCGATGTGAGATCTCACAATCCACACTCTTTGGGGGTCCAACGTTTTTGTTGGCACACCACCCGGTGTCTGGCTTTGATACCATTTGAAACAGCCTAAGCCCACCGCTAACGGATAATGTCCGGTTTAGTAGCCTATTATGTATCGTCACCAGCTTCATGGTTCTAAAACGCGTCTACTAGGGAGAGGTTTCCACATCCTTATAGGAATGTTTCGTTCCTCTTTCCAACTAATGTGGGATCTCATAACCCACCTTCTTGAGGGCCATTACGTATTGTTAACCCACCTCATAACCCATTTGTGTCTAAGCCCATTGTTAACAAATATTGTTTGTTTCAGTCCGTTACGTATCGTCATGAGCCTCACAGTTTTAAAACACATTTACTAGGGAGAGGTTTCCACACCATGCTTCGTTTCACTCTCCAACTAATGCAACTAATGTGAGATCTCAGCATCCACCACCTTGAAATCCCATCGTCTAAGCTAGCACACCGTCTAGTGTTTGGCTCTAATACCATTTGTAACTGCTCAAGTCCTCCACTCTTGTAAGGAATCTTGTAAGGAATGTTTTGTTCTCTTCTCTAATCAATGTGAGATCTCACATATTATCCCTTCAGTGCATAAAAACGTAGACTTTAAAAGACGTCACATAGTTAGGTTACTAAATTTTTAATTTTGTGTCCAGTAGGCCATGGACTAGTTCGACATTTTTGTAAAATTTTATCAACCTTATAAAAATTTGATATAAATTTTAACTATAAAAAAGAAAGATTAAAAGAATCATGAGATAATGTTAAAGAGAATTACAAAATAATGTGAATGTCTTCTTTTTCATCCCTCCTAGCCCTAGCGAGGCCAAAGGCGATGAACTTTAATGGAAAAACTAGGTGACCATCACAGCGGTTTCCAAGCTCACGTGGGTCCATTCTCCTCCTAATTGTGCCTTTGGATAATACCACTGTATGGTAAAAACCACAATCCAAAACCCCCCAATGAGTTCCATATAAATTCAACACCATTTCGAGCTCAAAAACTCATCCAAATTCCAATATTACTTCCAAATTTCTCCTTTGAGACATTTCCTCGAACACTTAGCGTAATGGGTATTCGTCTACCGGAGATCATTCTTCACGCCAAGCAAATTACTCACCGGCAAATTGGATTTGAAGTGATGAAGCACCGACCGGCGTCGTCGGATGTTCCGAAAGGCCATTTCGTGGTCTATGTTGGGGAGGACGAAAAAGAAAGGAAGCGATTCGTGGTGCCATTGTCGTACTTGAAGAATCCTCTGTTTCAAGAACTGTTGAGTAAGGCTGCTGAAGAATTTGGATTCGAACATCAGTTTGGTGGGATTACTATTCCTTGCGCTCAGGATCATTTTCTCGGTTTAACCTCTCGATTGAATACACCCATAAGCTGAAATTGATCAGAAATGAGAACCCATTTGCCTCCAAGTTCGGAAATGGTAGAACACTGTAAATTAATCGATGATATTCTTATATTTGCGTTTTTTATAAATGGGTTTCTCCAACTGTAGGGGAAATCATTGATGTATTCTTTTTATTATTGATTCAAAGTAAGTTTTGAAAATCCTCTTCCGTTTAATTCAATGTCTGAATCAAATGATAATTTATGAACCGTCGCCATGTTATCGGTCTCTTTTTGTTCATCTTCAAACGCCATGTTTGCATCTCACACCGTTTGACGTTTAGGAAACTGAACAGAGTAGAAATTTTGGTTTCGTTAATATAAACCATCTGCTGTTCTTCACGGGCTGTGAAGTTTTGATTCTCTGTTGCAAATTAGAAAGTTGTTTGAACGTAACTAAGTCTATTTTGGATGATGGGTTCTTTGATATCAAGAACTCTTCTGTATGTAAACACTCAGTTCTTTGGTTGTTCTTTCTTTCTGCTTTTCTTCCCCTGTTTTTTCTCCTGATGAAGGCTTGAATTTCTGTTTGAATCTGATAGAATGGCTTTTGGGTATGTTTATCCTGCTTATGAATGCTACAAGATTGTGGAGAGGAGCCCATTAGAGATACTCCAGCTTTTGTTTTGGTGCCATTTTTGGTCTGTAATGGATGCCCTGTTCTAGCATCTTCCTGTTTAATTTGATTCAACTAATAGCAGTGTCCAATGCTTTCTTTTCGATGTTTGTAGGATCATAGTTGCTATGCTTACAGTGTTGGAGAAAGTGGGAGACCCTTTGATTTCATGGTATGCAAATGTCACTCATTATCTGAACTATATAATGAAATAGAAGTGTTTATAAGCTTAATTTTCAAAAACTGTAGGGTGGGTTATCAAACACGTCATAAGTTTTCAACTTCTGTTTTGCTTTCGATGTTTGAGAGAGTGAGAAACTTGGGTTTCGGGGGCTCCTCTAACTTTGGGAGGCTTTGTCCACCCGAACCGAATGACAAGGTTTTAAGTTATTAAGTTTTCGACTCGAGGCTTGAACTGCAGAACATGTTCTAAACCCGAGCCTAAGGGTATCCTTGGGGAAATTCTTATGTAGTTTCATCAGGGTTATTAGACACAGCATAAGTTTTCAACTTTTGTTTTACTTTCAATGTTTGAGAGTGAGAAACTTGGGTTTCGTGGTCTCCTCTAACTCTGGGAAGCTGTCCACCCGAACCGAACAACAAGGTTCTTAAGTTATCAAGTTTTCAACTCGAGGCTTGAACTAAAGAACGTGTTCTAAACCTGAGCATAAGATACCCTAGGGGAGATTCTTATGTAGTTTCATCATGGTTATCAGACACATCATAAGTTTTCAACTTCTGGAGGCTTTATCCACCCGAGCCGAATGACAAGGTTTTAAGTGATTAAGTTTTCAATTCGGGGCTTGAACGGAAAAACAAGTTCTAAACTCGAGCCTAAGGGTACCCTTAGGGAAATTCTTATGTAGTTTCATCGTGGTTATCAGACTGAGCACAAGTTTTTAAATTTTGTTTTGCTTTCGATGTTTGAGAGAGTGAGAAACTTGGGTTTCGGGGCCTCTCTAACTTTGGGAGGCTTTGTCCACCCGAACCGAACAACAAGGTTTTTAAGTTATTAAGTTTTCAACTCGAACATGTTCTAAACCGAGCATAAGGGTACCCTTTGGGAAATTCTTATGTAGTTTCATAATGGTAACGGGGCTTTCTAAATCTTTGTTGTGAAGGTTGCCGCTGTACAATGAAGCAAAGCTGGCATTCTTCATATATCTTTGGCATCCTAAAACAAAAGTAAGCATTCAACATCTTAAAGAAGCCTCATTATTCATTCCATCAGATGATATCTAACTGAGGTTTGTTTTCAGGGAGCAGCAAGTATGTTCGACTTCGTTCTTCGACCATTCATAGCGAAACACGAAGCGAAAATCGATCATTACCTGGTCGAACTAAGTACCAAGACAGCAGATATCGCAACCTTGTTTTGGCATAAAACAACAAGTTGCAGCCAAACGACATTACTCGACTTGCTGCATAATGTTTCGTCTCTGCCCACGTCACAGACTCATCGTCGTAATCAGGTACTCAAAGCTTCTCCAAACTCTTGGAAATGGAAATAACTTGTCCTTGAAATATGTTTGTTCTGGCAGAATCTCAAGGATGAAACTGAATTAGCAGCAGCAGAGGCAACAGAACCTGTATCAACTATGGAAAATAGAGTTGCAGATGATTCAAAGAAGAAGGTAAGTTTTGATGAACTATCAACGAAACCGAAACGTCGAAAACGACGATTTTCTAGCTTGTTTTGTGCAAAATGAGTTTGAGACTTCTGTAATATTAACTTCTGAAAGAGTAGTCGGATGCATTTGTTCTATTTCAATGGTCATCTGCTTCGTAACAGTTAAATTATACGAGTTAGATTAAATTGATCAATCATCCATGAACTCGATGAGATCGAGATGTATTTACAACCCGAACCCAATCCTTAAGTTGGCAGCTTTTCTTTTTTTAGATTTATGTGGTTGTGAAAAAGTGGTGAAAGCCGAATAACGATACATAGGCCCAACACGAGCGAGCATGTCTCCTGCAACTTGGTTATGTTGTTTAGTCTTCGCTTCTAAAATATTCTCATAGACTAGACCAACACAAAGTAAAACAACTTACCTATAAAAAGCTCCTATGATTGAGCCACCAGAAAGAAAGGTACACGGTATAGGTAGTGACTTTCAATTCTTTTAGGTCTCTTTTAGTTATCATATCTTCAAGATCACTCTCATTCGTATGTAGTCTCGGTTCATTCATATATTCTTCTTATACTTAATAAGTATGTCAACAACGAGTTTCTTTTGAACATAAGCCCTAAAAACGGTTAATACGTTGAAAAGTTTTATTAACACTCTTTTTATATAAAAATAAACTTTAAAAACTTTTTTAAAATTTTTAAAAATATCTATGAATTTAGTTTTAAAAAATCGGATATTCTTAAAAAAAAAAAAATATCATAGATTGAAGAATATTTAATAAAAAAAATTTAAAATAAATTACTAATATTTTTCTTTTTTAGATTTTTTTTTTAAGTTTAAGAGAATTATTAAAAGATTATTTCTATTAATTTAACCTATTTTAAATATTTATGGGCTTTGACACGTGATTGGTCATGTGTAAAGAGAAGTAGTCGGAGCGGGTCGGTCCAAAGACAAAACCGACAACCGTGAAAAAAAATTGAAAAATGAAAAGGGCTTTTAATGGTCGGGTGTCGGGTCCAACCCGCTTACCGCCCTACGTGTCTCGACCACATAATTATTAGTGGCCAAAATCCCCTCTCTGTATTGTTCTTTTCTTTGATTTTGCCTAGCTTCAAATAGGGGCAAAATGGGAATTCCACATATATTTATCAATATCTAGAATATTCAAAGAGTTTTGAATAATGGGATCAAAATATTTTATAAATTTTATTTTCTATCCTTTTAAAAGTTTAAATTTCATAAATAATAAAAATTCATAGAACTAAAATTTTAATTCAACCAAATTAAAAATATATGTTTATGATATCTCAAAATATCATTTTTAAATTTAAAATTTAATTTCAATATTTTGTCACTTAAGGAACAACGTCGACGCACTCGTGACATCTAATGCTATCATTAATTTTAAAAGAAAACGTCAAAAACGCTCATCTTCATTGCTCACATTATGTCTAGGTTATAAATAGAGATGTCCATAGGACGGGGCTGGAACGAAGAAGACTAACGTCATTATCCCTACAAAATTCTCCATTTATTTGTATGAGAACCAGTGTGGAGATTTCCTATGAAAATTTTATATATATATATATATATATTGAAAATATATTTATATTAACCGGAGAGACGGGAATAGAAAATATACTCCCTTAGTCACAATATAATAAAATTTGAGATTTTTTTTTTTTAATTTTTATGTAATATTTGAAAACTGAGATAAGAGATATTTGAACATAAATTTCAATTAAATCCACAAATTTGAAATCGGTTTAAAATGGATAGAAATTGAGACACACGTTCATCATCTCCGGTGCTAACGTAGCAAATCCAGAGAGGAGGAGAAGAAGAAACAGGGAGAAATTGGTATCAAGTTGTTCATAATCTGATAATCAACGAAGCATAATCAACCAAGTTGATCGCCATTGCCAACAATCTCTCTCTCTCTCTCTGTTTTTCACAAGATTCTCGGCAAAAAGCTTGCGGAGTTCACAAGATTTGAGGACTCAAAAGTAGAAAAATTAAATGGATTCTGCTTCTTCACCACCATCTTCATCATCTTCCCCAATGAAACGACCTACTGGACAGGTTCTGGACGGTTCAGAAATTATGGAGTTAGTTGGCAACAACCACGTCTTCTCCTCTTTCGTCCACCATAAGTTTCACGAGCTCGACACCGACAAAGACGGCAAACTTTCCCTCCAAGAACTTCACCCTACCATCGCCGACATTGGTGCCGCTCTTGGCCTTCCTCCTCCCGCCACTTCCTCTGGTTCCGACGGCATTTACTCTGAGGTTGCTTGCTTCCTCCCTTTCTCTCTGTTTTTTTTTTTTAGGTTTTCACTCGATTCCGTATCGTCTTGTTTACTGTATTTTGTGCTGAAATACTTGGATTCCTTCTTGAAATTCTGAATTCAAATTGGGGAAAAAGACAAGAACTGTCCGTTTGTGTAGTGATTAATCTAATTTGAATGATTGATCTAATCTGAATTTGTTTTTTCATTCTACCTAAACTCTTGAGAAAGTGATGTCGGTGATCTCATGATCATTTTGTCCACTACTGAATTGAGACCACCACTATTAAATTGGAGAAAAGACAAGGAGATTGATACAAGATTTTAGCGGGTTTTCTTTGTTTCAATGCTTCATGTTTATGTCCAAAAGTGCACTAGTTCGTGTTGTATATCGTCATGAATCTATATCATTTGGTCTACGTACCAGAATTGATAACATCTAAGATTATGTAGAATTATATACGCTCTCTCTTTAGCTCTATGTCTCTTATCTTTAGGAGGTCTTCCTTCACGAGTAGGTTTTTTTTAAAAACTTCATTTGTTCTTACGTGGATGGTAGACAAGCCTATATTTCTTGGTTTTAATAGAACTCCTTACGAGCGTTGTTTCTATCTACTCTTATCTCAAAATAATCCGGATGAAACCAAGAAATAACCTCTCACATTCATAATTATTGAAGATCTCTTTGAGATCAAACAATTTCATTGAATTGAATTGAGTATAATTGTTTATCATGTAAACAAGACAAAGATCCCATTTCATTTTACTCCAAAAGCTTTGGACCGCCCAAATATTATAATATGGCGATGCATGATTCTTGTTTCTTTACATTTTCTTTTAGTGCCTGCCCTTTGATGATTGTGATGATGATCTAAGCTTTTAGTGGGTATTGATGACTTTACTTTCTCTTCTTGGTTTATAGTTTTCCATTTACAGATAGCTTTGAGAAGCATCCAACCTCTGGTCCAACATGGCCGGTGGGTTCATTACAACATTCTGGTTTCTTTTTTGAGTTCCTTTTTTGACTTTTTCTTTCATTCTTGTTTCTTTTATCTTCATTTACAAGGAGGAATCTATGACGAGTGCTTTGAAAATCATACCCATTTTCTCATTAACACTGTTAGAATTGTCAACGTCTTGCATCATTGATAATAAAGCAAGTTTCCTGCTCCAATAATGAACCAAAAGAAGTGGATGATCTATCTATAAATAGTTAACGTTTTGTTTGATCAAACTGTTCTTGTTTTCTCCTTGTATTTTGTTGCCAAAATGTATTGCACATATTCTGAGTTTCCTTCCTTGAGTGTTGAATGTCAAGTATGTGTTATTTAGTGCAGCAATCAGTTTCCATTGTTGTTAGATCATTGAACTCTGATAATTTCTGCTCTGGTTGGGGTTTTTCTGGGTGGTATGTAGGTAATCAATGAGTTTACTCATGGATCAAGAGAAAAGGTAAGCAAGACTGAGTTTAAAAAAGTTCTCTCTGATATTCTGCTAGGCATGGCTGCCGGGTTGAAGCGAGATCCTATCGTTATACTTCGGATCGATGGAGAAGACCTCCTTGAATTCATTAATAGCCCTGCTTACGAGCCTGAGATGGTCGCCATTTTTTCAAAAATCGAGCAATCCGAAGAAACTCTTCATGATAACATTGTTAAAGCTTTTCAAAATCTTACTGTGGAACAAGGGATGCCTCCTCCTTCAGACTCCTGGGTAATTATTTGAATAGAACCAATAGAACTTTGTTGTTTTTGTTCTTAGCTTACTATGACTAGAAGCATATAAAAGCTTAATCTTCCAGTAGTTCTATGATTGAGTTTGTTCCATCTTCTCGTTAGGTTATGAGCGATATCGTCGAACCAGCTCTCGAATCGTGTGCTCTAGGTGAGAATTGTGGCAAGCCTGTCTCACAAGAGACCTTCCTGTTGGAGTTCAAGAGAGCTGCTGAGCATGTGGCTCAACGCCTTAAAGAACTGCCTGTTATTGTTGCTCACAGTGAAAACACCTTTGATGGGAGTAGCATCAGAAGATTGTTATCCAACAAATTTGAACTGGACAAGGTAATATCCGCTACTTGGCTTGATTAAGATTGTTCTTGCATCACGTTCAAAACTTCATATGTCATTGTTTGATCTGGATGCAGTCGCTTAATACGGCACTTCAGAGTATCCCTAAAGATAAGACTGGGAAATTGCCAAAGGAACATCTGCAGTTGGCGCTCGATTTGGTTGCTCCGTTAGCCGGTTTACCGCCTCTAGGCGCCCTCAACGAGGTTACGAAACAATCAACAAACATCATTGACATTAACATCAAACTGATAATTTAATGACACTGAAACTAATGTCTGGTTAAGAATAAGAAGCTCTATACCATGCTATAGAGCTTCTCATTCTTAACATGTCTCATTCTTTACATGATATGAGAGCTTCTCATTCTTAACTTGTCTCATTCTTTACATGATGTGAGAGCTTCTCATTCTTAACATGTTTGGTCTGTATAATCGAATCTGTGCAGATGGACAACCTGATTCTTGATGCATTCAAGATGGTAGCTGCGGACGACGGGAAGGCAGTTAAGGAAGACGAGTTCAAGAAACTATTGACAGAGATTCTGGGGGCAGTGATGTTGCAGTTGGAAAGCAATCCAATCCTAGTGTCTTCAAATTCTGTTGTGCATGAGCCTCTAGCCTGTTCTTCTACACTTTTGACACCATCATCTTAGTAATCCATTATAAGGTAAAGGAAAATGACATAGAACTTGTATAAGTTATCCTAATATGGGGAGCTAAGGCATGAATTGGCTCCTTCTACAGGCTATAAAATGATGCTCCCTCGAGTGAATGTATGTATCAGATTTGTTGTATTATGTTGTAAACGATACTTTGTGTGTATGAGAGCATTTTAGATTCTCACTGTTAAAACAAACCAAATCAAAACTAAATTTTTAGCCGATCAGATGAGATTAAGTTTTAATGATCTGAATGCGAATAAAAGACGAGTTGGACGTATTAAAAAGAATTTTCAAGACATACGGATTGGGATGAAATTTTTTTTAGAGCAATTCAAAGTTTGTTGGTAGCTCGAGCAACCTTAATAGAGCCAAGAACCCAGATCAACCTACTCTTTTTGGATTGGATTTTGTTGTCGGGTTGTTTTTTCAATTATTAAAAAAACTCGTACTTATTCACAATAGATATTACATTAATAACAAAGATCTTGTAAAATTTAAATATCGATTTATAAATTATAATGCATCATTAACATTAAAAGTAAAGTAGAGTTGGGTTAACTTCTAACCCTGTTTTCGATTTTCTCGAATAAAAAAAGTCAACCCTCAGAGAATAAAAATTTTCTGTTTTCCAAATAATAAAACTCAATCCAATAAAAAAGAAAAAAACTAATTCAACCTAACCTTTGTAGTTTTGATTGAAGTCCAAATTAATCGGATTATCACGTCATGAAACGTCTTGACCCAGCTAAACAATATCAAACCCGGTTGAAATGGATATACTCCAAAGAAGTTTGAGTAATATGTCGTCGATTTATTGGGTCTCTTTTGGGTATAGATTATTAAAACCCTTTACCGAAGTCAATAAATTTACTGATATATCAATTTAATCCCTAGATTTTTGTATGGTACCGGTTTTAGGTTTGGGCCCAATTAGAAATAAACAACGGTGAATAAGTACAAAAAAAGACAATAAATTCACATCGTATTTCCCTGTGTCGTGATTCTATTTAATCGATAGAGTCGTGTCGAATAACAAGAATGGTACATAAATTTGAATTGAACTCTTTTGTTGGTGTCGCCTAATATGGCCAATGTTTTAATGTTTCCATCTCTTCAAATTATTATTATTTATTTTACTTTATGAAATCAATAATTTCATTTCCACGTCAAACAATATCCCACGTGTCAACTGCCGTCCACGATTACGAGTCTCCGCGACCTTCCTACCTATCAACTGTCTCCACGTGTCTCAAGTTTAATTAGCTCGGCCCGCACTTTTAGAAAATGGATTTTCACGTGGCAATTCCTAGTACACTCATTTTAAGAATATTTTCAATTTTTTTTAAATTACATTAAAATTTTAATATCATCAAATTTATTTTTTTTAATCTGATTGATTTTCAAATTAATCACTAAATAATTATATAAATTTCGCAAATTTTTAAAATTATACTACATATAATATTTTTATTCTTTAAAATTTTATCTAAATACATATTTTATAATTTATTAAACACGAGAATTTAAAATAATTTTTTAATTTTAAGCCTACCAACTAAAATTATATTTAAATTAATTTTGTAAGTTAAAATAATTCATTTATATAAGATTTATTAAAAATGTTTTTCATATAATTATTGATTAGTTTAATCATTTTAAAATCATCTAAAAAATATAAATATTTACCTACTTAATTTTTCTAAATATAAATTGGACCAACGTTATTAATAGATAAGATTTTTTTAGTGCCATAAATAAAGTATCGGGATTTAAATTTTTGACATTAAAAGAGTTAGTATATATCAATTAACGCTAAGCTACGATCATTAAAGCTAATTTATCGATTCCATTAAAGAAAAATTTTAAAGGTAATTTTTTTAAAAAAATCTAAAAATCATAAAATTATATATTTAGGATTTTTTAAAAATTTAAACCTTAAAAATGATTGAAGTTCCAATTTTCAAATAAAGAAATCCCTAGCAAGAGGGGAATGAAGAAGAAAAAGGTGCTCTTATTGGTTTTTTGTTGCCTTGTGAAGCAGCCGCCGTTGTGCTGGTTTTTGTAGACATTGCCACGTTCTCTACCATTTTCTCAACCTTTCTAGCTCTCAGTCGCTCCGAAGTCCATCGATTTTCCTTTAAATTGCTGCCAAAACCTTGTCCATTGATACCCAGATCATTATAGTTCTTCCCAAGAACATTCCCAGCTCTGCATAAGGAATCCATGGATTCTCAGCTTCTAAATCAGCGCCCAATTTCGTCTATTCTCATCATAATCGGTAACCCATCTTTGTTTTTGAAGGGTTTTTTGTGTATGTTCTTGCGTTTTCTTCCGTAGTTTGGGATTTCGACTGTCGGGGTTTGATTTGGCAATTCAGCTATGCAGACCGAAGCGCTTCCTTTGGTGGATAAGTTTCAACTTAAGGAAGATGTTAGCTCTGTGTGAGTGTTCTTCATTTTGTGTTGAGTTTGCGTTCTTTCATGGTTGTTGGTTTGGATTTTTGTTTATGTGAAATGCTTGATTGTACAGGTTTCCAAAGGAGGTTCCCTGGGTTCGTTATCATGGGATTTACAAAAATCTTGAGATCAATTTAATTTGGCCTGGAAAGGATTTGGCCTTGGGTATGCTTAATTTATCCTTGCTTACCTTGTTTTTTTATTCAATTCTTTTAGTGGATGATGTTCATGGATTCTTTATGCTGAAGATTTGTAAAGCATTTTGAAAATTGATGTGAGATCCTGCATTGGTTGGAGAGGAGAACGAAGCATTCCTTATATGGGTGTGGAAACCTCTCCTTAACAAACACGTTTACGTAATGGGGTTGTTACAGATAGTATTAGAGCCAGACATTGAGCGGTGTGCCAGCGAGGACGCTAGACTCCCGAGGGAGTGGATTGTAAGATCCCGCATCGGTTGGAGAGGAGAACGAAGCATTCTTTATATGGGTGTGGAAACCTCTCCTTAACAAACGCGTTTACGTAATGAGGCTGTTACAGATAGTATTAGAGCCAGACACTGTGCGGTGTGCCAGCGAGGACGCTAGACTCCTAAGGGGGTGGATTGTAAGATCTCACATCGGTTGGAGAGGAGAATGAAGCATTCCTTATATGGGTATCGAAACCTCTCCTTAACAGACGTGTTTACGTAATGGTTCAAAGCAGACAATATCTGTTAGTAGTGGGTTTGGGCTATTACAAATGGTATCAAAGCCAGACATTGAGTAGTGTGACAGCGAGGACGCTGGGCTCCCAAAAGGGGTGGATTGTGAGATCCCACATCAGTTGAAGAGGAGAACAAAGTCTTCCTTATATGGCTATCGAAACCTCTCCTTAACAGACGCGTTTACGTAATGAGTCAAAGCGGACAATATCTGCTAGAAGTGGGTTTGGGCTGTTACAAGTGGTATCAAAGCCAGACACTGAGCAGTGAGCTAGCAAGGACGCTAGGCTCCCAAGAAGGGTGGATTGTGAGATCACACGTCGGTTGGAGAGGAGAACGAAGCATTCCTTATATGGGTATTGAAACCTCTCTCTAACAAAAGTGTTTTAAAAAACTGTGAGGCTGACTGCGATATGTAATGGGCCAAAGAGGACAATATCTGCTAGCGATGGGCTTGGACTATTACAAATGGTATTAGAGCTTGACACCGAGTGGTGTGCCAACAAGGACGTTGGGTCCTCAAGAGGGTGGATTGTAAGATCCCACATTGGTTGGAGTGGAGAATGAAGCATTCCTTATATGGGTGTGGAAACATCTCCCTAACAGACGCGTTTTAGAAAACCGTGAGGATGACGGCGATACGTAACGGGCCGAAGCGGACAATATCTGCTAGTGGTGGGCTTGGGCTGTCACAAATGGTATCAAAGCCAGACACCGACTAGTGTGCCAACAAGGACACTGGGTCCCCAAGGGGGATGGATTTTGAGATCTCACATCGGTTGGAGAGGAGAACGAAACATTCCTTATATAGGTGTGGAAATCTCTCCCTAACAGACCCGTTTTAAAAATCGTGAGGCTAACGGCAATATATAATAGGCTAAAACAGATAATATCTACTAATAGTGAGCTTGAAGACGTTTAGTATCCCCATTCATCCTGTTCAAGCTATGATATTTGCTCTAAGACTAACTTTTTTGAATTCACTTGATTATTTCATGGTTGATCTGTGAGAAAACTGGGTCTAACATGTTGTACTCTGCATGAACTAGCTTTCTTCTTGTTTCCCTTTAGACCCTTTCTCGTTAACTAAACATGGCCTCTTAATATTACATGATCTAGTTCAGATTGGCTTGCTCTGGCTGCAACTGATGTGTTTATTATGATTTTGTTTCGGACGCTGTTAGACTCTACTTCATTAACAACATATCAACATATCAAGCTTGTTCGCTGAACCTATTTATTATTGAACTGTAAACGCGGTGGTTTCGCTCCTTAGTTTTGGTTTTTTCTCCTTCACCTCATAAACAAGGAAAGACTCAAGATTAATTTGAATGAACTAGGAAAACACAAGGTGGTAAAAACAGATATTCTCATAAAGGTCCATTTACAGGTCAGGGCCTTGAAGCCCTATTGTCTCGTCTTGCTGCTTCGCCCCTCGCTTTTTGAATAATTTGCTGTTGCTATATCCTTGTACTTCGTCTATTTTTGTTAGTTCCTTGTTCTTATTTCAGCATTTTGCAGATAGACATTGGCTGGTGTCCTGTGTTTTTCTTTGCTTTGTACTTGTATGATAATGTGTTCAAAACAGAAGTTACAATGTCAGTTACCTCTCAGGGGTTGATAGCGTGGGCACAATTTCGGCTTCGCTCGTAACCTATGCTTCTGTCCAAGCATTGCAACCAGACCTGATTATCAATGCAGGCACTGCTGGTGGTTTTAAGGTATGTGTATGTATGACTTAGCTAGCAAGCTATTTTTTGGTTTCATTGTTAAAACCTTTGCTTGTTCATCATGCACATGTTGTCGTTTTGCCACACAGATTTGTTCTTCTGACCTTGATTCAAAGTTTAAAGAGAGCATCGAATCAGTAGTTTCCTTTATTAACCTGTCAATCTCTTTTTTGGGTAGTTCATTGTCCATTTGCTTTTCTTTAGACTTGCTCAAGCCTACCGCTAGCAGATATTGTCCTTTTTGGGCTTTCCCTTTCGAGCTTCCTTCAAGGTTTTTAAAACGCGTCTGCTAGGGAGAGATTTCTACACCTTTATAAAAAATGTTTCGTTTTCTTCCCCAACCGATGTGGGATCTCAGAATCCACCCCTATTCATGGCCCAGCGTCCTCGCTGACACTTGTTCTATTCTCCAATCGATGTGGGACCCCCCAATCCACCCCCTTTTGGGACCCAATGTCCTTGCTAGCACATCGCCTCGTGCCCACCCCCTTTGGGGCTCAGCCTCCTTGCTGGCACATCGTCCGCTGTCTGTCTCTGATAAATGACGGCTCAAACCCACTGCTAACCGATATTGTCCTCTTTGGGCTTTTCCTTCGGACTTCCCTCAAGGTTTTTATAACCTGTCTACTAGGGAGAGGTTTCCACACCCTTATAAAGAATGTTTCGTTCTCCTCCCCAACCGATGTGGGATCTCACACAGTGTCAATTTAGCAATGTCCCATCCCTCTCCCTACATATGTTTGTCAAATTCATAAGTCGTGGTTGTGTTCCTTTATCCAACAGTTACCGATCAAATCTTCCTAAAATTCAGGAATTTTATTTTCTAGTTTAACCTACTAGAAATTGTGGAGGGTTAAAGATATTTCGTGTTTGTGTTTGACCGATGGTTTGATTGCTCGCTACCAGGCAAAAGGAGCGATTATTGGCGATGTCTTTCTGGTATCCGAGTGTGCTTTCCATGACAGACGTATACCTATTCCAGTAAGTATTACTTTCTAGAGTTGAAGAGGCACAATGTCCTCTTCAGCTTACAATTACTTCCGAACTTAACAGGTCGATCATCAGTTTACATCGTAGTCTCGCACGTTTGTGCGTAAAAGTTGAGCACTTTGTTCTGTGATGTGTGATAGTATGATATAGTAAGGAGAATTTGCTTGTGGGTTGAAATTTAACAGCTTTAATTTTCCTGCTCCTTAACTCTGCCTCAAAGAATATTGTCATTACATTACAGGTTTTCGATTTATATGGAGTCGGATCGAAGCAAGCAATGTCGACACCCAATCTCCTTAAGGAGCTTGATCTAAAGGTGAATTTCCTTTAAAAGAATTGTTTGATCATCTACAACATCAGTTTGTTTTGGTACTATGATGTTTTAAAGTACACAAAGTTACTTACAGACTTTCAATGAGATGTAAGAGCTTCGATTTTCCTCGAAACGTACTACAAGTTACCATTTTGAATAGCTTTCGCGTCCACGATGAACCCCCAACTCCTTGAATCATTAGTTGAAAATATGCTACAAGAAACATGCCACCAGCTTGAAACATTTGTTTTTGTATCGTTTCTTCCCTCAGGTTGGAAAATTATCAACCGGTGACTCGCTAGACATATCTGCACAGGATGAAGCATCGATTCTAGCTAACGATGCCACGGTTAAAGATATGGAGGTAAAAGCTGAACCGTTGATGCAGCAACCTGGAGATTGCCTCTTAACTCTTTGAAGTTTGAATTTCAGGGAGCAGCAATTGCCTATGTAGCAGATATCTTCAAAGTTCCTGCAATATTTGTAAAAGCTGTTACTGATATCGTCGATGGCGAAAAACCGACTGCAGAAGAATTCTTGCAGAATTTGGCCACAGTTTCTGCAGCACTGGATCAAGCAGTTACACAAGTTGTAAATTTCATCAGTGGAAAGTGCATTCATGAACTTTGATGATTGCTAGCTACGATTTTTTCCCATACGATACAAGATATTGAACCGGCAATATGTGATGTAGAAGAGTCAATAATACCCTAAGCAGATGAACTTTTGAAGATTATATTATGAACTCTCTATTTTATTGTATCCTAAATGTCTATCGGCTATCCCGAGCAAACTAATACATGCTCTCGTGCACTGGTTATTTGGGAATGCGATGGACGTGTCGAGTCAACTGGACAGAAAATGTGCTTTAACCAAATCTCTATCTTACTAGTACACACAGCTTAAATGAATGCCCCGCTTCTTAACTAAAATCTATACTGATTTTCAAGTCACATGCCTTCCATTGTAGCGTTTGAGCATTTAAACTTTCTAGGTGATGAACAGGTAGTGCAGCTATATAGCTTTGTTGCCCTTGCAAACTGGAAAGAATCATTTGGTTCCCAAGTTTCAGAGATGGGAAAGGGAAATGGAGCACTAGGAGCTACCAAGGGAAAGGCTAACCCTGGCAGAGCAACAATTCTGGCTCTTGGGAAGGCCTTCCCTCCCCAACTTGTCCTTCAAGACTACCTGGTTGATAGCTATTTCAAGGATACGAGCTGCGATGATTTAGACCTCAAGCGGAAGCTCACTCGACTCTGTAATTTTATACCTTTTCTTTACTCAGGCGGGGGCGGGGGCAGGGGTGGTGCAGAGATTCTAAATCCAAAATAAAATTTCATATTTCATTGATCGGATAGAACTTCTAAGATGATTTCAGAATTTTATAATTTCACTTCTAAGATGATTTCATCTGAGTTTTGGTTTACATACCTGAGATTGACATTTAGTTGAAGCTGATAGATGCTAGTGGTTGTTAAAATTGCTCCTCTTTAACTGAAATAACTGTCATCTTCTAATGGCAATCCACAGGCAAGACAACATCAGTCAAAACTAGATACGTGGTGATGTCAGAAGAGATCCTGAAGAAGCACCCAGAGATGGCAATGGAAGGCCAAGCAACCATAAAGCAAAGACTGGAGATCTGCAACAAAGCTGTGACAGACATGGCCATTGAAGCCTCACAAGCTGCTATTAAGAACTGGGGAAGGCCACTTTCACACATTACCCATTTAGTCTATGTCTCTTCAAGTGAAGCTCGCCTGCCTGGTGGTGATCTCTTCCTAGCAAGAGGCCTTGGACTCAGCCCTCACACCCAACGGTTCATGCTTTACTTCATGGGTTGCTCTGGAGGCGTGGCAGGCCTTAGAGTCGTCAAAGACTTGGCTGAAAACAACCCCGGAAGCCGAGTTCTGCTTGTCACCTCTGAAACCACCATTATTGGGTAACTTTTCAACGCCCCCAAAAGCTCATACACCATTTGTTCTCAGAATTTAAACATAAACATCGATTTCTTTACAGCTACAAGCCATCAAGTGCCCGTCGTCCATACGATCTGGTAGGCGTGGCGCTATTTGGGGATGGTGCTGGGGCAATGCTAATTGGCGCGGACCCTGTTTTGGCCCATTGAACGGCCACTCTTTGAGCTGCACACCGCAACCCAGAAATTCATTCCAAACACCCAGAACGTAATCGATGGGAGAATGTCAGAGGAGGGTATTAGCTTCACAATAGCAAGAGAACTTCCTCAGATAATCGAAAAGATAACATCGAAAGTTTCTGTGAGACATTTCTTCAAACAGTTGGGCTGCACGAGAAAGAATACAACAAAATTTTTTGGGCAGACATCCAGGTGAGCCAGCGATACTGAATAAGCTAGAGAAGAGACTCGGAACTGTTACCTGAGAAGCTGAAGGCGAGCCGGCAAGCTCTGATGGACTATGGAAATGCGAGCAGTAACACAATCGTGTATGTGTTGGAATACATGGTGGATGAGAGCTTGAAGACGAAGATGGGTGGTGGGGAAATTGAGGAATGGGGATTGATTCTGGCGTTTGGACCTGGGATTTCGTTTGAAGGGATTCTGGCGAGGAATCTTTCCGTGTGAGGAGCATATTTCTGGCCTCGATTATCAGTATGAAATTTCGATTTCTGCTATACATTGCTTTCAGAAAGGGTTAATGGAATCGGTTGTTTGTGTGTTGTGTTGCTCTGATTTTGTTTTAGCAATCCCAGAAAGAGGCAGGAAATTGGGATTTGTTTGGTTTCTTCAATCTCTTTCTTGTTTCTTCCTTGCCCCTCTCACCCTTTTGCTTTGCTCCCACAAAACTTGTAACTTGGAATGTTCATCCGCTCATTATAAGTCATTTTTCTTCTACCTCTCAATGAGACATATACCATAGTTTTAGCACCAGTGACCTATTATCTGAATGACCTATTATCTGGGTGACAAGAGTTCGAGATAAGCTTTTATTGTTTCAACGCACTCGTTAGTTGAGTGGTGGTTTAGTGAGTTTTTTCTCTAGATTAAGATTCGGTCGTTGATAGAGAGGAATCACCTAGCCTAGCATTAGGCTCGACTAGTTTTGGGCAGATTGCTTTTAATAGCCTAATTTTCTTATCTCCAAGGACGGCCTTATCTAAACTATAAGCATCTAGAAATAGTGAAACTACCTTTCAACATGTAGATCTCGAAAAGTTACATGAAATTTAAGAAGGAAAAAAACTCATTCAATTTAGTTATTGAGTTCAAAATCCTGACCCACTCGGGAGGTGCAGGGCAAACGATTTCAAAGCGAACTCCCATTTATTAGATAGAAAAGATCGTCAAGTTTTACGCTGCTTATTCCTTCCAATTTAACGGGCATTCTCAACATTATGCCTTGAAGAGGACTAAGTTTGATTCCTAAAAAAGGTCAAAATATAATGTTTCAAAGAGTATATTATAATAAGTTTCTCAGAAACGACCAACGGTAGAATATAACATGTTTCTCCTAAAAGCAAGGGGGTCTCCCAAAAGTTTTACTTATAAAAAGCACTAATAGAGCTAAGAAGAGAGTTAGAACCAACAAGCTTCAGTGAGAAGCGCTAACAAGTCCATGAATGTGACCTTTTCATTAATGGCTTCATCTGCCTGTCTTCCTCCAGAGACACCATGCCTGCATGCGACGGGTCTTCCAGCATCATCTTCGCTACTAAATAACCTGCAATCGACCACGTCTGAAACTTCCTTGCCTGTTTCCCGATGTATCGGCCGAGTTTCCCGTCGTAATATTCAGGCCAGCTGTCCTTCAGTAGCCTGGTTTCAGCTAGTTCGATTGCACGTCTTGCAATCTGGGGTCGCCCGGTTTTGATACATGCAGCTGTTAGAAGCCATAGGAGAACTGCAAGAATTGCAGCAATGTCATCAATCAATGTCTGTTCTAGTGCAACTTCAAAATTCGGAGGGATTCAATTTGTAACAGTCCAAGCCCACCGCCCACCGCTAATAGATATTGTCCGCTTTGGTCCCATACGTATCGCCGTCAGCCTCACGGTTTTAAAACGCATATGATAGGGAGAGGTTTCCACACCCTTGTAAGAAATGCTTCGTTCCCTCTTCAACCGATGTGAGATCTCACAATCCACTCCCTTTAGAGGACCAGTATCTTTGCTGGCACACCATCCAGTGTCTGGCTCTGATACCATTTGTAACAGCCCAAGCACACCACTAGCGGAAATTGTCCGCTTTGGCCCGTTATGTCTCATCATCAGCCTCACGGTTTTAAAACGCGTTTATTAAGGAGAGGTTTCCACACCCTTACAAGGAATGCTTCGTCCACCTCTCCTAAGAAAAATCTACTTGTCATAAGGTAATAGTCTCCTAAACAAATGCGCAAGTACATGCTCTCAAGTCGAAAACAGAAACAATGGGAACTAACAAACGTGTCAACTACCTCGTCAAGAACCACGTTTTCTTTTTACCACACCACAAATACAAGGTTTCGGATTTGATCCCACGATCTCTTAAGAAAAGTAGAGGTGCATACCTGGCCAAGAACCACCATTGTGGTAACTCCATCTCGTATTTTTTGGATCACACCCGGTTATAATCCGCCACTCATGGCTTTCAATGGCAGGGTAACAAACCTTTAGCGGCATTTCTCCGACCAGTTCTTCCCACCGTGATTCAATAAGGTCCATAATAGCAGTGGACTGTTCTGGAGTTGCCAAGGCAGAAAGAATTGCAATGCAGTTGCCCAAGCAAAACCAGCGGAAGTCCATTCTTGCAGGGCTGACATTTCCAATAAAGTAACCGCCATGAATTGGCATGAAGTCGAAAATCCATTCGGGAAGAGAATCGGGTATTACGTTGAACTTGTTCAAAGCAGTGTGAGAGTATTCTTCAGTTTTATATCGATATATATCGTTTAGTTGCTTTAGGTCTAGCCAAAAGTAAGTTCTCATGTGATAGCTCAAAGCAAGAAGTCGTTTTGTTATTCTTTCGATAAAGTCCTTCCCCTCGTGGTCGTGCTTTAGCAAAAGCAAAGCACACCTTAAAGCCATAAAGAAAAGAGCTTGAATTTCAATTGGGTAGCCATATACACCCTGAAACCAATAATAAAAGCAATAAGACATAAGAGATGAATGAATAATAATCATGTTTTCGACTCGAGAATGCACAAGTGCATATAGCTCATTTTATTATGCGACCTATTAGGACACAATAAAGCAAGATACTCATGGTAGATAAAGACTCATAGGGTTGTCTTTGATGAAGCCTTTCGTCTCCCACAAAGAAGGAAAAAGAAAAGGTACATCATAATGTAACACCGCTATCAGATATTGTCCTTTTTGGGCTTTTCCTTTTGGGTTTTCCACTCAAGGTTTTAAAACGCGTTTGCTAAGAAGAGGTTTCCACACCCTTATAAGGAATGTTTCATTCCCCTCTCCAACCGAGGTGGAATCTCATAATCCACCCTTCTTGGGAGCCCAATGTCCTAGTTGGCACACTGCCTGGTGTCTGGCTCTGATACCATTTGTAACAGCCCAAGTCCACCACTAGTAGATATTGTCCACTGTGGCTCGTTACGTATCACCATCAGCCTCACGATTTTAAAACGCGTCTGCTAGGGAGAGGTTTCCACACCCTTATAAGGAATACTTCATTCCCCTCTCCAACCAATGTGAAATCTCATAATCCACCCCTCTTGGGAGCCCAACGTCCTAGTTGGCACACTGTCCAGTGTCTGGCTTTGATACCATTTGTAACAGCCTAAGTCCACCACTAGTAGATATTGTCCGTTGTGACCCGTTACGTATCACCATCAACCTCACGGTTTTAAAACGCGTCTACTAGGGAGAGATTTCCACACCCTTATAAGAAATGTTTCGTACTGATGTGGGGATCTCACACATAACAAAGTCGGCCTAGATAATTTTCGGTTTAAATCTTATTTTGAAACAGATCTGAAAATTGAAAACCAAGATGGATTTAAACCATAATTTTAACAACATGTGATCATTCCATTCACAGAATCCAATATCTCAAACTGTCTCCCTAGTGAATTCCAGAACTCCAGCTTCAATTGTTAGTTTCATCATTATGTGTTTAAAGGGCAAGGTTGAAAGAAACGCACCATTCGTCTATCAATCATGCAGCATCCATCGGCACAGAGAAGAGTAGGGAACGTGTCGAACCCTTCGGAAAGACAGAGACTCAAAATAAGGCGCATTCCCTTTTGACATTCTGGTAGTTCAGCCAAGGAAGAGTCACCAGTGGACTTTGTGTATGCTCGTAGCAATATAATCCACCAGAATCCGGAGTCAACTGGAGCAACTCTTCCTATTGCACTCTCTCCAAAATCTGCAATTAAAGTTTCAGAATTCCTCACTGGATCATGAAGTACTTTGAAACTAGCAGGCATCACCCCTTCTCCAAGCTGGAACCTGTCGATCTTTTTCTCCCACGACTGAAGCCGTAGCGTCTTTAAAATGAAGTTTTTTACAATCTCAGGCTCCCCATTCATTAGAAAAGCAAATGCGCTTGGGACAAAGTCTCTCACGAACACCTATGTGAACAAAGAAGTTATGTGTGTGTCGGGCTCTCAATTCAGATCAATATAAGTTCTAGTACGAACAATTAATCAACTAGTAGCACCGAGACAGATTCAAGACACAAACATGACAAGATATAGACCATTTCAAAAGGTTTTTAATACATGAACACAATAAATACACATTTACTATAATACATATCACTTGTATACATTAGAACCAGTTTTGCTCTAAAATTTTGTTATAGTTTATGATGTTTATGCATATACGATACAATGCTTTATCTCAAAAATTCAAGATTGATCCAAGCGGAATCGTTAATTTTGTAAATGATTAAAAATCTTAATGCAAAAGGAAATTCCAAGTCAATAATGCTTAAGCATTTAGACATGTTTCACTCTAGACATGTTCCGAGGTATTCGAGACGTATTTATTGTGTTTACAACTGTTCAGCGCATGTCCGACAAATTTCAGAGTATCAGATACAAACATGTTGTCCAAATTGAAGTATCCATGCTTCACGGGTACGAGAACGAAACATTTTAAACCCATCCAAATGATTAACAAGCAAGATTAAACACAACCAAACAGGGATTGAACATTGAATGCAAGTAATTATTGATGCAGTGTTCTTACTTGATCATAATTAAGATTTTCTTCAGTACTGTCCAAAGCAGCAATAGTACCAACTGGTTGGCCACGAAAATGGACCAACGAACGCCTCAAAGCATCCCAAGCTTCGGCCACCATAGGATGCTGCTCGAATCCAATCTGGGATCTTGGAGTATTGAAATCCGATCTTCTACCAGGAGATGGAGTTTGATCATAATTGTCTATCAATCGAGTAAAGTTCTCCGAAGAAACTCTCGAAGATAAGCGTGGGGAGAAACCAATCGCCAAGTCCGCAAGCGATCTTTCATCAAATGATCTCTGTCTCTCCATGTTCAATGGCCTTGGCCTATCCAATAGCTTGGAAAACTCACTTTCTTCAATCTGACTATTATTGTGTAACGTATCGTTGTTTTTAACACTCCCATTCTGGGTCGGATTCGACGAAGAAATCGACATTTCTAGACAACCTAAACTCTCTGCAAATTTCACATTCATCGTTTCATCAACCGCAAGAGAATGATTTCTCAAGGTAACGGAGATTGGATTAAAATCATAAACCCCAAATGCAAACAGATTTAAGAACAATCCCCATCAAAACAATAGCTTGGAAAACTCACTTTCTTCAATCTCATTAACATTGTGTAACATATCGTTGTTTTTAACACTCCCATTCCGGGTCGGATTCGACGAAGAAATCGACATTTCTACACAACCTAAACTCTCTGCAAATTTCCCATTCATCGTTTCATCAATCGCAAGAGAACAGAGATTTGATTAAAAACAGAGCATCAAAATCATAAACCCCAAATGCAAACAGATTAAGAACAATCCCCATCAAAACAACAACAGCTACATTACATCAAGAAACACAAGAACTCACCAGCGAATTTCTCAGACTCTCATGGAAAACGCAAGCTCCATGCAAGGCTGCAAACACAAAAACGAGTTAGAACTGGAAAAGTTTGCAAAAAACAGGAAGTGGGTATTCAGGAAGAAGCAAAACAAGAGCGACCCATCAACAATGGCGGGGAGAAACACGAGAAAAAAGGTGAAAAGGGGGCGATGGAAACGGGTGTGTGAAGATCAACAAGAATGGAGGGAGTCGGTTTTGAAGGGGCAGAGGAAAATAGGGGTTTGTTAGGGCACGTGTACGGTTTGAAAGATCCAAGGTGGGCAGTGATTTGATTATGGCTACTCTTTTCCAACCTTTTCTTCCCTTAATTTGTTTACGGTTTCAGAAATTTCTGTTTGAGTTGAGAAAGAGATGAAATTTGTGGAAGGTTGAAGACGCGTTTATGGTGATGATTGAAACAACCCATTATGATTATACGACCCCTCGTTATCAGCTGTTTAATGAACTCACCTCTAACAAATTGTTCATCTATCATTTAACACTTCCCAAATATAACTAATTTCTTAATTATATCTTTTCGCCTTAGACTAGAGATGTTCACACGGGACCGATCCATGAAACCTTTATCATCCCCATTTTTGCCTGCTATTTTAATCTTCATTTTATTTATTTTAGTTGGAATCGTTCTGAGTTGATGTGTATGTATTTGAATTTATATTACAAAAAGTTAGGTGGGGCGGGTACGAGATATAATCTCCACTTTGGACCTCGTTTAGCTAATAATGAGAAATCTCTCTCCATTGCTTTCTCCTACTTTAAAATTTCTCTGAGTTTCCATATTTTTTTTTTGATAAGTTTTATGAACCCATGTCGCTCCATGGAACCCATTTGGATTTTTCTTGCACGTTTGAGGGTTCATTCGAAACAAATTTGATAAATTCTTATGGTGTTCACCAAACATTTTCGAAAGTTAACCTAAAACAAGCTCAATGAACTCTAATGATGTAGGGTCTCAATGACTCATAAAGTCTCGAAATCTCTAAAGAGGTAGGACCATTTGTTCGGTCTCAATGACTCATAAATTGGTCGTATGTAATTAATAAAAATATTTATAAAGATTTTCAAATATTTTAATAAATTCCCAAAAAAATTTTAAAAATATTATTAGAGGGGATGAAAGTCCTAATTTAGAGAATGATCATAGGTTTATAATTCATTAATAATACGATACCTTTTAGAAAAACCAAAAGCAAAGCTACAAAGTGAACAATATCATAAAATTAGAGTATGTCTCGTGTATTTATTTATTTTTTTTTCAAATCTAAAAATATATTTTAAATATTGGAAATTTGAATTATTTTTTAAAAAACAAAAAATAAATTAAATAAATTGCTATTAAGGAACCTAAACTAGATTAAAAAAATATAAACCCTTAATTAAACTGATGCATTGTATCGTGCAGATGTGTCGTTAAATTTTAGAATAAAAAAAAAAAATCAACGGGTTACGAAAAAAGTAGATCAACGGTCAAGATTGACTCAATCACCGACCACCACATGGCTCCCCATACATTTCCCCACACTGAACCGTACCTGTAGTATTCCTTCCGCTATAAATTCACTGGACTAAGCTCCCTTTACTCTCCATCTCCAATTCTCAGACTGTCAACAAAGAAATCCCCAAATCAATGAGCAATTACAGAAGCAGAACCACCGCAGATTCAATTCTCGATTCTCTCTCCCTCAATCCTCTGCCGTATCCTGTCCTCCTCCTCCTCGCCGTCGTCTTCATCTTCCTCGGCGCCTCCTGGTGGCTCTCCTACGAGTCCGCCGTCGAGGCCGCTGAGGATCAGATCAACTGGATTCTCTTCGCCACGCCAGTACTCCTCATCATCCTCGCTCGATTCCTCTCCTCCGTCGATCCTAGCTTCTTTTCTTCCTCGCCGTGGGACCGCCGCCGCAGAACGCACCACCTCCCTGCCGAGGGAAGTTCGCCGTGGGGCGTCGCTGCGTTGATCGTGCTGCTGCTTGTTCTCGTGCAGTTCCAGTCCTCGTTCCGTGAGAGCTGGTCCATATAGATACCTTATGTATATAGAAATGGCGTACGCGATCGCTCCTCTGCAGTGGAGCGCGTTGCGGTTGATTTGATTTCATAAAAGGTATGTTTCCGTTGATCTAACTTTTTGAAAAAGGAAATCCGTGTTTATATATACAGTGGATGTATGTTGTATTATTGGATGGAAATCTTATCAGTTGGCCTTGGTTTTTAGTGCTTGAATGAAGATGAAGATGAAGATGAAGAGGAACTGTTTTTGTTTATCAAATAAAAATAAATACTCGTAGATTTTCATTCCTGTAATTTGTGCATCACTTTGAAGCTATGAATAGAACAGATCACTTGTTTTCTTCACCATAGGCGCTTAGTTTCCTTGGAATTTAATTTGAATAATTTTCTTTTTAGAACAAACAAACATATATACACATTTGACGTTCGATCTCTTCTCTAATGTTGAATTCAAAAAACAAAAAGAAACAAATAATTAGATTACTTGTAACAGTGAGCATTGTGATTACTTTTGTATTTTTGTTTAATTTATTTTGTAGAAAAAAAACCTTCCTATTGAAGCATTTTAAATTACTTTTGTTGAGAGTTTCCATGTTTTTGGAGAAAGTCAATTGATTGACGATTTAAAAAATTAGAAAAAGAAATAGTGAATTTAATAAATTAAAGGCGTCCGGAAGTTTAGGGAGAAAAAAAAGAGGAGAAACTTGATCTTAAAATCTGGCCGTTGATCGCGGTTTGATCAAGTAATTGGAAAGAGTAAAACACCGTACTTCAAATTTGAATTCCTGGTTGAAAGTTAGAGGTCTATTCAAAATAATAATATCCCCTAATGCGTGGACCAATCACCTTTTGCCAAACCTTTGGAGGGAAACGAAGAGATAGGGTTTTTTTTTTTTTTTTTTTTTTTTTTTTTTTTTTTTTTTTTTTT
>NW_019272027.1:3775246-3793053 GCF_002738345.1 Cucurbita maxima
TTTTTTTTTTTTTTTTTTTTTTTTTTTTTTTTTTGGGGTGGGGGGATAAATTTCATTTAAAATTAATTTAGAGAAAAATATTATTTAATTTTTGCCCTTACTTTCATGTTTAAAGTTTAGTTTAGAGAGGATTTTACATTTTTATTATTGAATTTATACTTACTTTTGATCCTGATGTTAATTTTCCATTAATTGATTTAAATATTATGATGTATAATTTTTGAATCAATTTTAATAGTGATTAAATGCAACCTTTTGAAATCTGTATATTAAGAAATTGAACACGGAATTCAAAAATAAGTGTCATATTTTGAAATCTAAAACTAAGTGGGGTAAGAAATTGAACACGAAGATCTACGCCCTTTGTTCGATACTTTAATCACTTGTTGATTATGCCTTCGAAGCTCACAATACTTTATTCAAGA
The DNA here is from genome assembly GCF_002738345.1 of Cucurbita maxima. Classification (NCBI taxonomy): domain Eukaryota; kingdom Viridiplantae; phylum Streptophyta; class Magnoliopsida; order Cucurbitales; family Cucurbitaceae; genus Cucurbita; species Cucurbita maxima. Next base: position 3,775,672 of record NW_019272027.1, read on the forward strand.
TTCTATTATCATGATTAAGTTTAGAGCATGACTTTGATGTTATGTTAGATGAACATAGACTTTCCAAAATGATAAGTATAAGTTCTCATGACTTTGTTTTAAGTTTTTTCACGGGACCACATAGCAATTGAGATAGTATTTATACGAGACTACAAATACTTTTTTGAAATGTAAATTAATGGAGTCCAACAATTATGAAAAGCAATATAAAATATTTGATTGATTGATTGATTTACACTCCAACACCATTATGATCCATCAATTGCATTAAATGAGTGTGATGTACCAAAGTTTGTATTTAATTATTAGGAGTGCTCATGTGAGGACAAACTTTACATATTGGTGCCAATTTCTAACTATTTCTCACATTTATATTATTTTAAAATATGATCACCATTTTTTTAAAAAAATTAATATAGTCAATACCATTCTTTCTCCTTCTTCTCTTTTAGTTTTATTTTAATAATGACACACTTTGTCTTATTTTTTTTTAAATAAAAAAAAAATCTTAAGAATGTGACATTTTAGATATTTTATTACAAAGTATGTCAATAAAGATACGACATATTGAAATGAGTTGTGTTGATTTATAGAAATAGTATTCGCAGGTAAACAACTATGTTGCAGTGGATGCATTAGAATGTCGGACCATCAAATATGAGACATTAAAAAACGTGAACCATGATTTACACAAGTGAACGACAACATTTTTATTTGTATTAAATGTTTTGGTTCCAAGCCATAAAGATTAAACTAATTACAAAATAAATGAAAATGAGTGTTTTTTTATTTCAACATTTATCACAAAGATATAATTAAATATTTTTTTTAAATACTCATAACCAAATCAAAATTAAGACTCTAAGAACGACTCTAGATTTCCATTTGATTTTTGAATTTTGAAATTTGTTAAAAAATATATCCTCAAAAAAATTATTTTCGAACTTTGATGAACAACTAATATGTAAAAAATGATATTATATATGTGTCACGACTAATTGAAGGATAAATTTTTTTTATTAGATTTGAATGAGAGTTTTTTTTTTTTCCACAATTTTGAAATTAAAAATTATTGTGTGAAACATGTCCGTTGGAGGAGATAAATAAACATTCCTTGTAAAAGTGTGTAAATATTTCCCTAATAGACGTTTTATAACTGTGAGTCTGACTACGATATGGAACGTGTCAAAGCGAACAATATCTATTAACAGTGGGCTTATACTATTATAAATGGTATCAGAGTCACACAGGGTAGTGTGCCGGCGAGGTAGCTAGACATCCAAGGGATAGATTGTGGATGTAAGGCCTCAAAGGTAGTGTATCTGAGATCTCACGTTATTCTTATAAAGGTACGAAAACTTCTCTTTACCCATTTTAAAACGGGCTCTAACGATTCCTACTTTAAAAAAAGAAAAAAAAAATTAAAACTTTAACATTTTAAAAATTAAGAGTTAATTTGTATAATAAAAAAGAAAGAAAAAAGAAAAAAAAAAGAAAAAAGAAAAAGGGAATTAGAGAAACGTGTAGCAATTTGGGGAAGGCGGGTTCTCCCTCCCAAATAAAGGTCGCTAATGGATATCCCCAAATCCCAACCTTAACCCTCCAAAATTGAAGCTTGGTCGTCTCTCCGATCGAAGTTTCAACTCTCAATCTACGCTCTCCGTTTGATTCGCCATGAACACCTTCAGAGTTTTCTTCCTCGCCATTCTTCTTCTTGCCTCTCCATTTCTCCGAGGTTCGCTCTTTTGTTCAATCTTAGATCTACACGTTTCTCCATCGCTTGGGTCTTGCGGATTCTTCTTTTGGAATTGCCTTGCATGGTTTTCGATCGGGATTTTCTGGTCTAATGCGGTCTAGGTCTTTGACTTTTTCTTGGTTTGATTGTTTCTCTTGTGGGTTCCGATCAGATTATTAATTTTATATTGGATCGCGTCTTTCCTATTAGTATTTTGTTCTTCTTTCTCTGGCTTTGATGGTGAAATGATAATTCGTTTAAGAAGTACTGTTACAATGCTGGGAATCATTATCAAGTTGTTTATCTGTTGCCATTACTGAAATCACAGCCCCCTCCTATCTTCCGAGAATTATAAATTGATTGTCCATCGCCATTTTTGAAGTCGTAATCTCCAGCGAATTTGTTTTTCCATTGAATTTACTAGTAAATTGGGGAGGGATAAAAAACCTGCGGTCACTTGTTCATTCTATCTAGAGGACCAAAGCATGCAATTTGTCTTTCATTGAATGCATTGAATTTCATTGTTCTAGTGGATCATTTTACTCTGTTGTTTATTTGCTTAACAGTTGCCACTTGTCAATCGGACTCCGAGGGCGAACCATCCCTGGTTGTTGAAGAAGCTAGTGATCTGGGAGTTGTGGGTGAAGAAGATTCTCAGGATTTTGGAGATGTGATCTTCGGTTCAGCTCCAGGAGTTAATACTGTCTGCGTTTTTCCAAAAAATAGTGCACGCAGTAAGTGTTCAACTAGATTCAGGATTTGGTAACATTTTTTTATTTCTTTGATAGGAGTGTCATACTTTTATGATATCTATAATTTACATTGAAGTTCATGCCTTCCATTGCAGTAGTGCAAGCTGGTGCAGAGACCGAACTACTCGCAGGAGTGAAAAATGATGGTAACTAACTTTAACCTGCTAAACCTTTGGGCCCTTACATCTCCTATAAACAATCACAGGCATCTTTGAATTCAAAGATGGCTTCTTCTGATTGGTATTGTTGCACCTGTTGGGCAGTCTTTTTCTATTAATCAGTAATTCATTTTATTGCTGTTAAATGTTTTATTATTATTTATGTCTGTTCTCTGTTGGAAACGTGAGTTTTCATCTGAATTTATGTTCCTGACTGTATTACATTCACTTCTTTTGATTGAGTTTTGTTAAACGTGTCAGTCACGCTTGATGTAATAGGAAAGCTACTAAGGCCAGCATTGATTAAACCTTTTATTGCTTTTCAATGATGCAAAATCTTATAGGTCAATAATTTCCTCGACTGTTATTTGTTAATCCAGGGGAATCAAGCTTGAATATTATAGCTATTAAGGCCAGCGTTCACTACACTTTTGATCATCGTGTGTTGATTCAAAATCTTACTGGACAGGTAATCCCAGCCTGACATATGATTATTAAATAGAGTTGCTGTATGATCTCAAATTGTTTTCTTTTTCTTTTTCCTCCAATATTTAATGAATACAAGCATAGACTGCATGGTACAAATATTTGATTTGTCTATGTTTCAATCTCAATCAGTTGAATGTGAATTTTGGAGAGGATACTGTTTGTGTTGGGCAGGTTGAGTTTCACTCACTAATATGTTTATGAAATACGTTATGCCTTTTAATTTGAAAGTTACGAGTTCCGATTCTTACTCCTTGAAGAAGGCATCTTGATTGGCTAGAATTCCTTTAGTTTGGCCCTTTGTAGTTTGGACATCATTAATTTAGTTGAACGGAAGGAATATTATCTTTTCTTCTCTGTATGTTTAGTCATTTATCTTTGTTCTTCTTTTTCTAATAAGTCAATTTCTTCTTTTTCAAATCTTGTCTCGTGTTTTCTTCTTCTTTTTGAGACTGTTTTTGGCCATTGCAAACTTTCTACAGAAAAATGTTCCTATTACTATTTCTGCAATTTATTTTGCATCTCAATGTCAATTGTTATCATGCTATTATTGGTTTGATTCATGTCTGTTGATTGACTATTCTAAGTCAAGATAATATTACATAATTTAAAAATGAAGTTCAACATTCTCTCTCTCTCTCTATATATATATACATATATTTTTAATTTGGTATTTTGAGTACAAGCTTTTTTTTTTTTTTTTTTTTTTTTTTTTTTTTTTTTTTTTTTTTTTTTTTTTNTTTTTTTTTTTTTCTCACTATGAAACCCCTTTATGAACTTCCAGTAATATTTGTGCTTTTATTAACCCAGCTTTTCTTTACAGTAACTTCAGTTTGGTATTTTTAACTTATATGATCTTCCTTGTTGTACTTGTAGGTTTTCCACAATGCAACGGTGCCCCCATCCACCCAAGCTTCTTACCCATATGCATTTGCTGTCAGCAAGTTTTTGCAGGTTCATTCATAATCATTATTATAGCAGTTCCTCGTCCCCATGATATGAACTTTCAGTTTATAAAATTACTATCTGCTTATCCTCATCAGTTTTGAAGTTCTATTAATTGAGGAAATGAAAACACCTTAATATATTCCTGATGTGCAGCCTGGAAACTTTGATCTAGTGGGCACCATATATTATGAGATAGACCAGAATGCATACCAAAGCATCTTCTATAACGGTACTATTGAAGTCATTGAAGCTAGTGGTTTCATCAGCATCGAGACTGTGTTTTTAGTCACTCTTGGAATTGCACTTCTCGTTATGCTTGGCTTATGGATTCATGGTCTAGTACAGCAAAAGCTGTCCAAGGTATAGATCTTCCTGGTCTTCATTTGATGATGACCTTGTTTTCCAATAGTGGATGTTGCCTTATTTATATTCTTTTACCTCTTATTAGCTGCTGGTACATAATGTTGGACTATTGTCCCGACATTGAGCATATTTTTTAACAAATATGTTACTTGAAATATATCTGAACTGGTCTTTTACAAGTATTTACCCGTAGCATTTCTTTTATTATTAACCATGGTCCCGGTCTTCATACTTAAAAACTTCTCACCTTAATATTTGGAGTATGAGAAAGGTGGAGCTGCAAGATTTAATCTTTATCTAATTTAAACATTTTCTAGATATATGAATGATTTTGGCATAAAATTCTATGCAATTCCTTCTATGTGTCAGAAACCCAAGAGGGCTGCTTCCAAGGTTGAAGTGGGAACAAAAACCGTTGATTCCTCGATGGATGAATGGCTTCAGGTTTGTATTTGTTCATGGAATTCATGTATATCTAAAGAAATCTGGAAACTGCTGCTGATATATTTTATAATCTTATCTCCTCTGATCCTTAGGGAACTGCATACACCCAGTCCGCATCAAGCAAGTTAAAGAAGAAGAATTAACGAGGACTCATCTCCATTCCAGTTTGCATAGGACACTGACAATGTGCAGATTCCAGTAACTCACGTTAGGCAGTTGAAGATTTGAGGAGAGAGTCAAAGTTGACTAGTTTTTATAAGTTAGGTGCGTTAAACAACCCTTCCTTGCCAGTGTAGCATGTCAGGGAATTGTTTCTTAATGTCGATCTAAATTAAGTCCGCAATGATACAGTTTTCTGAATCTAGAGAATTTTCCTTGGAGCATATATTATCAAAGTTGAAACTTTCTTAACTTTCCTTGGAACCCCTTTTCTGTATTAGTCACAATCCTTGCCTTGTTGGATCATTGATGTCGTGGCCCGTGGGCTGTGCAGGTTACCAATTCTCTTTGAAATCATTTACCTCTACATCATGGGAAAGTTTCTGCTCCTTTCACATCTCGATGTCGAATGGCTTCCTATAAAACTGTTAATTTGCTTGATATCAGTTTTTCCCTCATTAAATTGCCCCATGTGAGGTCTTGGCTAGTAGCTTTCATGCTTGCATATGATTTTATGAGGAGACAAATGGAGACTTGATTTAATTGCTTAAGAGTTGGGTAAAGACTCTTAAATTAGCCAGCAAGATGGTAGTCAATGAGATTGGGTCTCCCATTTGTCTATCTGGATTTTCTTGTTTTTTATTTTTTAGTTTTCAAGGACGATATTATCTGGCCTATTTATATGGAACTTGTCGATGCCCTTCGGTTCGATTATATTCATAAAATATCATCAACTGCAAATGCTACCTTATCATAACCTCCAACTGTAATGTTGTAGGCTCTCCATTAATGCCTTTCTTTTGGGTTGTAAAAAGATGAGGAGAAGGATAAACCATCCTGACTTGGTCTGATGGTAAGAACATAGAGCCAATCTGTTATTTTATTGTCTTTGATGTAGCAGATTCAAATTGTGATGACCACTCATCTTAGATGTCGGGTGACATCGATTACTGAAGAAAATGTTTAGGAGGATTTGTATGCCATGATTTTTGACTTACATGACCAGGAAGAACTGTTTGTGGATTTTAGACGATCTTACCATAGCATTCGTCTTTGTACTATACATATGCATGAACATCCCTAGCTAAATTTTATACCCCAAAACTTTCGATCATGCTCGAGTTTTTCGTTTTCCTTAGTACATGTGATAATAGTACCTTTTGTGGATCTCTCCTCTTCTTATTAGAAGAGAGAACTCTGATCATACGATTCTCTTTACAAATCTTTTGAGAAGTGCAATTGTGAGGAAGTAATTCTTGGAACTTGTCTGTCTCCTCTACTCACTCCTTTAAATTTCTAGAAACTCTCAAAAATATTATTTCTCTTGTCGGTATCGACCATTAGAAGTACCGAGCGATTATTAAATCGTTTCTTGTGATTCATCCCTTTTATACTATTACAAGTCTATTCTTGAACCTAACTCACTTATTACACAAGGCCTTAGGTTCACATGTTACCAACTTTACACCTTGTAAGGATAGAAATGCCTCTTGAGTGCACTTGTTTGCATCATACAAATCATTGATTTTCCTTTCGACGATGTCTACCCCTAGCCACCCGTGAACAAACTTTGAATATAATCATAGAAATGAGTACTACAAACACAATCTCGTTCGACCCAAAATTGGCCATACTCAACTACAAATCTCTAGAACAGACAAGGACTTAACATAGAGTAGATATCATTTACCTGGTTTAAATTATCCATGATAGGTTTGTATCCTCCCCTCTGCTCGGGCCTCTAACGAAAACATCTAGTATAGGAAAGTAAAAATATTCCGAAAGAGAAAAAACAGGAAAATTAAATGCATACCAACATTTGAAGAACTTAAAAAGATTAATCTCAATTATGAGCATTATTTTTTTGGTAGATGAGTAAGTAGCAGAGTAGCTGAAGTTATTGAATGCCATGCCAATGCGCCAATCAGCAAACTAAATCACCAAAAAGTTTGGACCCCAATATCATAACTCTACCGTCGGTGCTTACCTTCTGATCTTCTCCTTCAAATTCCTATAAAAATGATCCATTTGGGTTCACTGTCTTGCACTTTCAGTTCCCTCTTCATTCCTCCATGCAGACCCCTTCTGTCTGTTTCTTTTTCTGGTTCTTCTTCCTTTTTGCTATAACTTTCTGCCATGGCAGCGACTTGACAACCGTTGAGGTTGTCGGGGTCGGAGAATGTGCAGACTGCCACAAGAACAACATTAAAACCACTCATGCCTTCACAGGTTTAGTTTCTCATCTCATTTACTCATTCATTTAAGTTTGATTCTTTTTAAATGTTATGAACTTGAATGAATAATCCAATGCAGGGCTTCGTGTCAGCATCGACTGCAAGCTGAAGGATGGAAGCTTTGAAAGAAAAGGGTTTGCAGAGCTTAATGAAGAAGGGAAGTTCAAAGTGTTGCTTCCAACGGAGGCTTTGAAAGATGGAAAGTTGAAGGGTAAGTGCTTTGCTCTGCTTCATAGTGCTTCTTCTACTCCTTGTTCATCTCCTGATGGCTTGGAATCCTCCATGATTGTGTTGAAATCCAATGGTAATGGAAAACATACATTTGGTCTGCCTGGTGCGCTTAAGTTTGAAAGTGGAACTTGTGTTTCTGCCTTCTTTTGGCATTATCATCATCCTCCTTTGCCTCCTATTGTCTTCCCTCCTCATCCTCCATTGTTTGGTCATCCATATTTCCCTCCTTACCATCACAAATTCTTCCCTCCACCCACCCCGGAAGAGCCACCCGTCCCCGAAAAGCCTCCACCGGTTTATGAGCCTCCCCCAGTTCCTGAAAACCCTCCACCGGTCAATGAGAAGCCTCCTCCAGTCTACGAAAAGCCTCCTCCGGTCTACGAAAAGCCTCCTCCGGTCTACGAAAAGCCTCCTCCGGTCTATGAAAAGCCACCACCGGTCTACAAGCCAAAACCGAAAAAGCCAAAAAAGCCGAAAAAGCCGAAAAAGCCGAAACCACCAGTCTACGAGCCAAAACCTCCAGTCAACGAGCCAAAACCACCAAAACCACCAGTCTACGAGCCAAAACCTCCAGTCAACGAGCCAAAACCACCAAAACCACCAAAGCCACCAGTCAATGAGCCAAAACCACCAAAACCACCTGTTTACGTGCCAAAACCACCCGTTTACGTGCCAAAACCACCCGTTTACGTGCCAAAACCACCCGTTTACGTGCCAAAACCACCCGTTTACGTGCCAAAACCACCCGTTTACATGCCAAAACCACCAGCACCAGTCTACAAGCATCCATTTTACAAGATTCTTCCTCCAATTTCAAAGCTTCCTCCATGTCCACCAGTTCCTAAGGTCATCCCTGTTATCCCTCCAAAGTACTTATCCCACCCCAAGTTTGGCAAGAAGTTTCCTCCTCTTCATCCTCCTGTTCCACACCCTTAGGACAAATATATCTGCAAGAATTAGTTCAGGAGTGCTATATATAAGTTCATATATATGTTTGAATTGGCTGCCATTTGTTAGTAGTAAGGAAGCTGCTTGGTGTCATATTTTATATATTAGCTTCAACCTTTGTTGTTGATGTAATAAAGTCTTCACGTGGATATCACAAGAAGAAACAAATTTATAGGGAAAGAGAGAGTATATTGTGGAGTTTGTGTTTATAGTTTGTTTTGTGTTGTAAAAGTGACATGAAATTGGTTGGTTGTGGACATTGATCCATGTATTCAATATAAAGCTACGAGAACCCGACCTTTCTATATAGCACACGTTAACTATCTTCGTTCCGTGGGAGTCTAAAAATAATCTCCGAGAACCCGACCTTTTTCATCCACATATGTGTGTATATATTTTTTAATTTCAAATATTAACCTCACAATACTTGAAAAAAAAAGTGTATCTTATTTTCACACCCTATGTTTTTTTAAATATTTTTTTATATATAAAATTTGTAAAAAGCATTATTCCTCCTTATTTATTGCTTTTAAAAATAGAAAGAAAATAAAAAAATAAAATAAAAATCCCTTCTTTTATGGATACCAAATGATGTCTCTAAAAAGAAAAAGTTATGGTCTAGAGTCATTGTAGCAATCTTTTTTTTTTTTTTTTTTTTTTTTTTAAGATAAATATATATATATATATATATATATATTCCCTTTAAGGTGGGCCCACCAATATTCCAATTTCATTTTTCAGAATATTAGTTTGTTTATAATATTTTTGAGAAAATAAATGAATTTAAGTTTTTTATAAATTTCTCTAAAATTAGTGGTGTTAAACCAAACTATATTAAATTTATTAATAGTTTGAATAATATATATATATATATATTCTATTCATTTAATTATTAATTTTTTATTATTTATTATGTCCCGCTCTTAAAAAATAAAATTTTAAGTTTTTGAAATATAATTTTTTAAATTATATATTGAAATTCAGCTACAAATCATAATTAAATATTTAAAGTTTATTTGTTTCCATTTATATCCCATATTTATAAAATTTATTAATTAAATAATCATATGGTTCCATTCCATTCAAAATTATTAGAAATAAATAAAATTCTAAATACAATTAAGCTCGTTGTTTTTTCTTCGCGTTTTCGACACGTCGTTTAGTAACAAAAGGTGGCCGTTCTCCGAAAGACCGCTTCCGTTTCCATTCCGCTAAACGACACATCGTAAATAATCAATTGTTTTTTCTTTTGAAGAAAAAAACAAACGGAACGGAAAAGTATACGGATTCTTAATCATGACAGCGAAACTAACCCTGGGTTTCTTAACCTAACCACGGTTATTTAAATATCACTGAAATTGCGCCACGTGTTTTAATCCAACGGTTGATATTGAGTTTACATGGATACACTCGAACCTTGACTGTTATAAATACCTCTTGCCCCACTAACCCTAAAATCAAATCGGTTTTCTTCTACTTCTGAGATATTTCTAACTCTCTGAAAAGAAAATGCCTAACCCTAAAGTCTTCTTCGACATGACCATCGGCGGCCAACCGGCTGGCCGGATCGTGATGGAGCTGTATGCCGATGTCACTCCTCGTACCGCCGAGAACTTCCGTGCACTGTGCACCGGCGAGAAGGGAGTCGACCGGAGTGGTCATACCCTTCATTACAAGGGCTCGTCGTTCCACCGTGTGATCCCTAATTTCATGTGTCAGGGAGGCGATTTTACAAATGGAAATGGTACCGGGGGTCTGTCGATCTACGGTTCCAAGTTTGCCGACGAGAACTTCATCAAGAAGCACACCGGACCTGGTGTTTTGTCCATGGCGAATGCTGGACCTGGAACTAACGGATCTCAGTTCTTCATTTGTACCGCTAAGACCGAGTGGCTTGATGGAAAGCACGTGGTGTTCGGTCAAATCGTTGATGGAATGGACGTGGTAAAGGCCATTGAGAAGGTCGGATCGAGCTCTGGAAGGACCTCGAAACCGGTTGTCATTGCCGACTGTGGCCAGCTCTCTTAGATCTGTCGCTGCTCCGGCGAAATCGTATCTATGATCATTTTCTACTTGCGTGTGTTGTTTTTTAACTTACTGCGAATATGGTTCTGTCTGCGTCTCTTTTTAGGTTATGGGTCGTGGGTTTACGCTGCTTCTTTAGTTATGTGTAACTGCCGTTTTTACCTTTCTGTTTGATGGCGGTTTCGCGGTGGTTCCTAGACATAATTGGTTGTTCGAACCGAGGACCTTCAATAATATGATATGGCAGTGTCTTTCAACTTTCTCTCATCTTTCTTTTTTGCAGTTCTTGCATAATCAAATGAATCATAACCCATTTTTTCCGCCGGGAATGCTGGATGATTATAGATTCTAATGGATTGTGGTACTCTATATATATGATCTTCTGTTCTGATTGCGTGGAATTCATATTGGATTTGGATTAGAATGTGTATTGATACTCGAAAGTCTCATGAATCCTTGAATTTGGTATCAATTTTGTTGTTCTGATTGCTGGAAATGGATATAGATTAGATTTGTTTTGTTGATGGATGCTAGATTTTTCTTAGTTGGTTTGATTTGATGAGTCAAGTCAATGAAAATATAAGTGTTTAGTGAGATTTCGTTGCTTTGAATTGATTATTATGATGGTAGCTTTTGAAAGAGCATGGTCTACGAGAAAAAGTTTGTCTGCATTAGATTTAATATGCCATGGAAAAGTTGAAAAGCTTGTCTGGTGGTGGGGAGAATATTATATGGTTTATGCCCTTTAGCTTCCTGTGGAGTTGTTAGAAAGAGACTGAGATCCTCATATTGGGGATTGCAGTCTCCTGAATTTAGCAGGACCATCAGGTTTTTAATCTTTGTAACGTTTACGTGATCTGGTGGTAGTCGAGTCTTGAATCGTGCGTGCTCTCGTGGTAGTCGAGTCTTGAATCGTGCGTGCTCTCGTGGTAGTCGAGTCTTGAATCGTGTGTGCTCTCGTGGTAGTCGAGTCTTGAATCGTGCGTGCTCTCGTGGTAGTCGAGTCTTGAATCGTGCGTGCTCTCGTGGTAGTCGAGTCTTGAATCGTGCGTGCTCTCGTGGTAGTAGAGTCTTGAAGCGTGCGTGCTCTCGTGGTAGTAGAGTCTTGAAGCGTGCGTGCTCTCGTGGTAGTAGAGTCTTGAAGCGTGTGTGCTCTCGTGGTAGTAGAGTCTTGAAGCGTGTGTGCTCTCGTGGTAGTCGAGTCTTGAAGCGTGCGTGCTCTCGTGGTAGTCGAGTCTTGAAGCGTGCGTGCTCTCGTGGTAGTCGAGTCTTGAAGCGTGCGTGCTCTTGTGGTAGTGAAGTCTTGAAGCGTGCATGCTCTCGTGGTAGTCGAGCCTCGAACGAATCGTGCTCTCGTGGTAGCCGAGCCTCGAACGAATCGTGCTCGTCTCGAACGAATAGTTCAATGCTCTTTGGATAATGTAATTACAATGATAAAAAATATATTTATTTTTAATATTATATTTAAAAGAATACATATGGAATTTTAAAATTTTGAAAGTTTCAAATTGTGGTTTAGGCTAATTTTAGCAAAGATATTCTTGAATTTTATTTTTTTAAAAAATAAAATATTATAAAAAAGATTATAAAGTTGAAGCATATTCTTATTAATTTATCTAAAAATAAAAAATAGTAATTGGGCATATTCTTATATAATCATTATTGAATAATCTTAGGGAAATCATTACTATTTTGGGAACCAAAAAAAAGAATTATTATTAAAGAAAATATTCCCAATTCACACATCATAGTCTTTCCCTCTTTGAATAATCATTTACAATATATAATTTGTTCTTTTTATTAAAAAAAATTAAATTAAATGTTCTCAATTTGATTTTTTTATTTACAATATTAAAATCAATTATCGAGAAAATTACTCAAATTCAATATAGTAAAAGCAACTTCTATTTCTTATTTTATATAAATAACTGTTTCATTAATTCCCCTTCAGTTTTTTTTTTAAAAAATTTAAAATAATTTTATAAATAAAATACCTATAAAAATTTTAAAATAAGATTAACACAATTTACTTTATCAACATAATAATAATAATAATAATAAATAATAATAATAATGTTATTATTAATATATGGATGAGTCTACTCTATTAATGTTTTTTTAAAGTTCAAAAGTATTTTTGAAACTTTTAATTGAAGTAATTAAGATAAAACATGCCAAATGTAATTGTGTACCGTTGGAATAGTTGAAAAAAATGAGATAATTTTATATGGACTCGTTAAGAATAATTTTGATTTAATTCTTGGTCTATTAGACGTAGAAGGGTTTGTTGGGATTGGGATCGAACAGAAAAAGATCCCCTAGTCTATTTTTGCTTAAAAAAAAAAGGAAAAAAAAAACTCTGCCGACATCATGGTATCAATTAGTCAACAGAGATTTTATTATTTTATTAATGCATTTTTTAAAAAAGCAAGGAAAGATATTTTATTTATTTTATAAATGAGATTAAAATGTATCCACTAGGAAGTGGACACGTATTGCCAATTTTATGTGAAAGAGAGAAAAATAAATAAAAACCAGACAGCCTTTGACCCGTTATTAGAAATAATGGGAAAAAGAAGAAAATTTCCGGCAACACGACGAAGGCGGTACTTTGCATCGACAAGTTTCTCAGATTCCTCGATCTCTTTTCTCGTCGGGATTATTTTCTTCTGACGATTGCATTGCATTGCACTTGTTCTTCCATTTCTTAGAATTCGTGATCTTATTTTGGCGGGAATTTGGTAACGCTGGCCCTCATGATTCCTAATTTCCATAGGGGAATACCAGATTTATGATTGGTGCTGTTTTTGTTTTCTACTGCGCCTTGTTTGAATTTTGGATTGCGACCCGATTTGAGCGGGAATTTGGGGCGAACTTTTGATTAATCTCAGAGAGAAATCCAATTGGCTGTGTTTGCGACCGACTTTTGTTTTATTTTTTTATTTTGGAGAGAACAGAGACGGAGAAATGTCGATTTCGGAGAATACGAAGGGTCTGATTCTGGCTATGGCGTCGAGTGCGTTTATTGGATCGAGTTTTATCTTGAAGAAGAAAGGACTTAAGCGTGCCGGAGCCACAGGGGCGAGAGCAGGTCAGTGATTATGGTTCATGAATGAATTGTTGATTTGTTGCTTTTGGTTTTGAGTATTCCTCCTTGTTCATTGTTCTACCGATTCTGGAATGCTTGATTTCTGGGTCGTGTAATGTGTTTATTTGTTGTTTGGATGCAACTGATCCATTTTGAATCTGTTCTTTCTGTATTTTGCTTTATGTTCTGTTTGGAGGAAGGGAAGTTTCTTTGAGGCAAATTTATCTCAAAATTGTTGTGTTCTTTGACATAGGAATGCTGTAGTAGTTTGTTCCGTGTGGACTTTTCTTCTTGATTTGTTTATAATTGATAGGATTTGTTCAAGAATTAATCATAGTAGATAGGGCAATTGTGTTTTTGAATGGATTAGAAGCTTAAGATTCAGAACATCATGAACCACCTTTTGGATGTCCGATCCTTGCAAACTAGTATATGATATGCTAGCGTTAAGCTATAAATTGTGTTAATAGTCTCTTAACGAGCTCACGACATTAAAGATCCTCAAGTAATGAATTTAGTTTTTCATCTGCTTTGTTATTGCTTCTAATGGGCATTTAATTCATGGATCTTCTCGTGAGATCTCACATCAGTTGGAGAGGAGAACGAAACATCCTCTATAAGAGTGTGGAAACCTTTCCCTGGCAGACGCGTTTTAAAAACCTTGAGGGGAAGCCGGAAAGGGAAAACCCAAAGAGGACAATATCTGCTAGCGGTGGGCTTGAGCCATTACCTAGACTAGGTAATGTTGATTCTCTATTACTGGTTGATGCTTATAATCTCTTTCTTAAAACAGGTGTTGGTGGTTATACGTACCTGTTAGAGCCACTTTGGTGGGCAGGCATGGTTATAAGTATGCATCATTATACTATTTAGGCTATCAACCCCCTTACCTCCACCCCAGTATTACTATTGATCCTGAGTTTTATTCTTGCAAAATAGTGATAATTGGAGAAGTTGCGAACTTTGTAGCATATATTTATGCCCCAGCAGTTTTAGTCACGCCTCTCGGTGCACTGAGCATTATTGTCAGGTAAGTTCGTTTCGAGATTCTTGTATCGTTTATGTCTAGTTTAAGATTCATGGGGGAGCTTACATTGTTTTCTTGATTTGGGCAGTGCTGTTTTAGCCCACTTCTTATTGAAGGAGAGGCTGCAGAAAATGGGTGTTGTAGGGTGTTTATCCTGTATAGTAGGATCAGTTATAATAGTTATTCATGCACCTCAGGAACGTACTCCTGATTCTGTTGAAGAAATCTGGAATTTAGCAACTCAACCAGGTCAGAATCTTTTCTTATCAATTTCATTTAATGAAATATCATCATATTTTGTACTTAGTTTCTTTTTTTTGAATCCTTGAACAGCTTTTCTAGTCTACCTTGCTGCTACAGCTTCGTTAGTGTTGGTTCTTATGTTGTATTTTGAACCTCGCTATGGACATGTAAATATATTAGTCTACTTGGGAATCTGTTCTTTAATGGGTTCATTGACGGTAATTATTCTGCTAGATCAATACCTATATTGCTGTTTTGACTGTCTTACTACCACTTGCAAAATTCTAAACGTTTGTGATTAATTCAGGTTATGAGTATTAAAGCTATTGGAATAGCGATAAGACTTACACTTGAAGGGGTAAGCCAAGTAGCTTACCCTCAAACTTGGCTTTTTGTTACAGTTGCAGTAGTATGTGTCGTCACACAACTTAATTACTTGAATAAGGTTGGTGTCCTATTAATGGTTCCGTTAGTGGTTTCCTAAATGCTTGAAATTTGAGCTTAGTTCAACTAGTCAAGATGTATTACCTAAGACCATGAGGCCAGATGTTCAAATTCCCGGTCCCCACATGAACATACAAAAAATGGTGTTGTTTACTTATGTTGGTAGATACTGTAACGACCCAAGCCCATCGCTAGCAGATATTGTCCTGAGTTTTCTCTTTTTCCTTGAAGGTTTTTAAAACATGTCTACTAGAGAGAGATTTCCATACCCTTATAAAATGCTTCGTTCTCCTCCCCAACTGATGTGAGATCTCACAATCCACCCCCCTTCGAGGCCCAGCATCCACGCTGGCGCTCATTCCCTTCTCCAATCGATGTGGGACCCCCCAATCCACTCCCGTTCGGGTCCAGTGTCCTTCTGGTACACCACCTCTTTGGGCTTTCTCTTTCGTGCTTCCCCTCAAGGTTTTTAAAACGCATCCGCTAAGGAGAGGTTTCCACACCCTTATAAAAAATGCTTTGTTTCCTCTCCAATCGATGTGGGATCTCACAGATATGTCTTCTTTGTTTCAGGCATTGGATACATTCAATGCAGCCCTCGTATCTCCAGTGTATTATGCCATGTTCACAACATTGACTATTATTGCTAGTGCCATCATGTTTAAGGTAATTAGTTAGTTGTCGATGTGGCTCCTCGGTCTTTGGTATTTTATCATACAAGTGAAACAAATATAACTTCTTAAAATAAAAAATAAAACTATGAATGTGAATCGTTTAAGTCGCTCTGTGCTGCAGGACTGGTCAGGTCAGAACGTAAGTACTATAGTCTCTGAGTTATGTGGATTCATTACCGTCCTTTCTGGAACTATGATTCTCCACTCAACAAGAGAACAACAACCAGTCCCTTCACAAGGTATGACATCTAAATATCTCTCTTATTACTATGTTTTGATAGCTAATCAGTTATTGCACTATCTATATGCTCAAACATAGCTCAAATGGTTTAGGCATGTACTCTCGACCAAGAGGTTAGAGGTTGGATCCCCTACTCCACGATCATGTTCTATTAAATGATTTTGTATGTGTGTTCGTACAAACCACATAACATCTAAAAGGGTGTTGAAGACATCTGTTTCGTGTATCTGAATCCGCGACCGTTCTTCAGAAACACTGCCGAACAATTAACACCCTTTTATATGGTAACATTTGGCAAAAAGGGGTCAAATAAGAATAACATGGATTTGATTTCTGCTGAATGAATATCAACTTCATTACTTGTTTGTTTAATGTGGTAGTGGTAATAGAACTTGCACACGGCGGCTATTAACGCAGAAGTTATACCTCTCTTTGCAGGATCTGTAGCGTGGTATATTAGTGGGGATTCAATGAAAGGTATTGAAGAACACTTGATCACCATAAGCAATTCACATTACACTGAAGAATGAGCCTTCTCTGTTATGATTGTAATTTGGAAGGCAATGGTCCTAAATGCAAACCCGAAAAATATACTCATACTAAAAGGTCGAGTAGAATGCCCAATTTTTTATATTGGGACGACGTATTGACATAGTGACCATGGTCTCGTCGAGACTTGAGAGCTACCATCCCCTCAGCTGCTGCAAAAGGTTTCACGTAAAAGGTTTAGCATCGAAACCCGAGCTGCTAGACGATCTGGTAAGGATCTTTTTAGTTAGAATGGTGGGGAGAAAACATTCTCAAATGATCCCACGCTGGTTCCAGCATCAATGTTATAGCCTGTGCCATATGTAACTTGTAGGTTATGCCATTCTTTCATTTGATCTATAGTTTCATTTTCTTTCATAGTTTAGACCCATCCAAAGTTTGAATATGCTATGTATACCATAGTTCATTTGAGCTTTCAAGTCTTTGGATAGGGATGTAACAAAAGATTTAGAGACACGTATTCAATCATGTGGTCACGTACCTCTCGTACATGTTTTTTAGCAACTAAATGTAGTAGGGTTAGATAGTTGTCCTTTGAACTTAGGCTAGATATGCACAAGGTAGCCTTGATGATTTTCCGAGTAAGACCAATATTTTTCATTTATTTCTTTTTTTTTTTTTTTTTTTTTTTTA
>NW_019272027.1:3793626-3867642 GCF_002738345.1 Cucurbita maxima
TTTTTTTTTTTTTTTTTTTTTTTTTTTTTTTTTTTTTTTTTTTTTTTTTTTTTTTTTTTTTTGTAAGTTTCTCTTTGTTTATGATGCAGTTGATGTTTAGTAGCCCGAAAGTATTAGTATGATGTATTATCTACTAAATGCAATAAAATGAAATCATTAGAAGTTGGTATTACTCAGTTGTATTATGGTTAATAGTTAATATTGATCAAATTTGTAGTTAAATTTTGTGACGGTGAAATGAAACTTCGGCCAAAATAACTGTGAGTAGCTACAATATTATAAGTTTCTAACTCTGGACCGAATTTGTAAGAAAAATGCGAATATATATCTTAAGATATTTATTATTTCTAATATAAATATTAATTATATATATTATTTGTAAATATTTATTGACTTTCTATTATATCTTATGTTAAATTGTAATTACATTTGCATTTAATTACGAATAAAAAAAGCTTATTTTTTGAATATATATATATATATTCGATAAGCAAATGTGAGAACCTCATCGTCCACCGTTGAATCCAAATGTCTGTCATTTCTCAACCATCCGATCAGAATCTGTCATTCCCCAGTTTATAAAGTTCGAGAAGCCACTCCAGCCATCCATTTCGCTGCCAACCAACGCAAACACCAATTCTCACAGAATCTCGAAGCAGGGCAACAATGCCGGCAATGGCTTCTCCATGGGGCAAACCAGGCGCTTGGGCGCTAGATTCCGAGGAGCACGAAGCTGAACTCCTCAAAGAAGAGCAGGAGCAGGAGCAGCAGCAGAAGAAGGCGGAGCTCAGCCTGGATTTTCCGTCCCTCAACGACGCCTTGGCCACCAAGCAGAAGAAGAAAGGGCAAACTCTCTCGTTGGCGGAGTTCACCGCCCATGGCGGTAGCGGCTCAAAATATTCTTCGCAGGGCCGCACTCATGAAGATGTATTGGTACTTCCTACCGGCCCTCGCGAACGCACGGCGGAGGAGCTCGACCGGAACAAGCTTGGTGGTGGATTTAGGAATTATGGCTCGAATGGTTCGTATGAGAGGAGTAACAGGTATTCGAATGGGGATGATTCGTCTAGCTCGAAGTGGGGCTCGTCTAGGGTCTCTGATGAAAATAGGAGGAATGATGGTGGATTTAATAGGGGGGATTCGAGTAAGGAATTTGTACCTTCTAGGGCTGACGAAGTCGATAATTGGGCTTCAACTAAGAAACCAATGGCTGGAAATGGATTTGAGAGGAGGGATAGAGGATTAGGGTTTTCGGATTCGCAATCGTCAAAAGCCGACGAATCTGAGAGTTGGGTTTCTAATAAGAGCAATGTTCCATCGGATGCAAGGAGATTTGGGGCTAACGGCGGATTTGACAGAGAGCGACGAGGAGGGTTCACGGCGAGCGGCGGTGGTGCTGATTCAGACACTTGGGGGAGGAAGAAAGATGAAGGTAATAATGGCGGCGGCGGTGGTGGTGCGGATTCAGATACTTGGGGGAGGAAGAAAGATGAAGGTAATTCTGGCGGCGGCGGTGGTGGTAGTCGGCCGAAGCTTAATCTTCAGCCACGTACGCTGCCGGTGAACGATGTAAAGTCGTCGGAGATATCAGGGACGACGGCGAGGTCCAAGAGTTCGAATCCATTTGGAGAGGCGAGGCCAAGGGAAGAGGTTCTGGCTGAGAAAGGACATGATTGGAAAAAACTTGACGAGGAATTAGAGATGAAGATTAAGGAACTGTCGATGGAGAAGACTGAAAAATCCAACGCCATTGGGAAAAAGAGCTTTGGGGATGGAACTGGTCATGCTGCTGAGGACAGAACAGAGAGGAGCTGGAGGAAGCCGGAGTCGCCCCCGGAGGAGTCACCGGAATCTCGTCCCGACAGGTCTGTTCAACCATTTCTAGCTTTGTAACATAGCTATAATCATATCAGCTAACTTTACAAAGTAACTTGACATTCACCCATTTCTGTTTTCTGGTATGATCTTAACTGATTTTTGCTTTACAGTGTGGAGGACAACGAAAATGGCGATGGCGAAGGGGACGGGGACGGGAACAAGAACGAAGCTTGATGAATGTAATACTGAGAGATTGAAAGACAGACATGGAAGTCAGTGAAAGTTTTGTTCTATGGACAACATTCTCTAATGTTGCTTTATAACTTTTCCAGGGAAACAATTTTGATGTGTTGTTGGTGGTAGTTCTTGAGTCAAGTTAGTCAGTTTACTGTAATGTTTTTAAGCCGAAGTACTACTGTGTTAACCTTATTGTTCTAATCTCAAGTCGTGTTTTGTCTACATTTATGATCCTATGTTGAGAATGAAGCATTCCATAAGGGTGTGGAAACATCTCCCTTATAGATGCGTTTTAGAACTATGAGGCTGATGGCAATAGATAACGGACTAAAACGGCGGCGAGGTTGGATTGTTACAAATGATATCAGAGCCACACACCGAGCAGTGTGCCAGCGAGGACGCTGGGCCTCCAAGAAGGGTGGATTGTGAGATTCCACATCGGTTGGAGAGTAGAACGAAACATGGGTGTGGAAACTTCTCTCTAACAGACGCGTTTTATAACCGTGAAGCTAATCATCTGCTAACGGTAGGTTCGTTTGAACCTTTGAGAACGGGATTTAGTCTTGTTTCGATTAAAACTTCGTATCAGAAAGGAATTTGCTGTGCCTACCTTTCTGTTTTCTTGTAGCTTATTGCAGCAAAGCAAAGGAAAGCATCTATGGAAGCTGGGCCAGTTCTTGATCTGTTCCTTCTTGAAATGGGTAAGTTCTACTCAACGCTTTATGAAATGTCTCTTTTTTTAAGTAATAGCATATTGAGATTCAACTCATCTATGACAATGTACGAACGAGACATGGCCCGAATGATATTTTCGATCTCACCAATGTAGCTGATTTCTGATAATATATCATATATCGCATGAGCATCGTTCGATTCAGTTCGAACGCTCTAATTGGGCACATATTCTTTAGGGCAACTTCGATATTAGCTTTGGCACAAAGGAGGTTTAGCTCCTTGTTGTTGTGTTGATCACTCTGCCTTCGTAACTAAAACTCTCGATTCATCTTTGACATCCACTGATATGTTATCCTCGTATTTTCCTTCTAAGACACTATAGAATGAACTATTTAGTTTTTTTTCCCTCACTGCAACCAATCTTCTCTCGATCTACTTCAATACATTTCATCTTCGACGAGCAATGAGTTTCTCTCTGGTCAATTCATAAGAATTATTTAACAACGGAAGAATCTCTAATTAAATGGAGAATAAAAGTATTTTTTTATCGTTAGCTAAACGGAGTTGGAGTCGAGGATGGGATGAGATGAGGATTGTATTCTCCATCACCGCTAGGAGGTGGTGAAGGGATCTCGACACACGTGGATATCTCTTATTTGGAAATCAATTTATGCACTTCACTCAACGCATTGACCAAGATTAGAAATGTCGACTTTCCAGGATCCAATCCTTTTCCTCTAGAAATCCAGACGGTCCCAATCTCCGTCCATACGCTCCTACCGCCGCCGCCGTCGTCGCCACTATCCAAAAATGAACATCGTCTTCTTCCTCTCGGCTTTCTTATTCTTCATCGGAGCCAACAGTTCTCAATTTCCGATCGACGAAGCAACCGTCGCCGAAATCCAACACGCCTTCTCCCAAAACAAGCTCACCTCCAGAGAACTTCTCGATCACTACCTCAACAAGATCGATTTTCTTAATCCAGTGCTTAAAAGCGTTCTCGAAGTGAATCCTGATGCGAGAGCTCAAGCGGAAGCCGCCGATCGAGAGAGGGAGCTCGCTGGAGGAAAAGCCCTTGGCGAACTCCATGGAATTCCAGTGCTGCTCAAGGATTCTATTGGAACCAAGGATCGGCTCAATACCACGGCCGGTTCCTTCGCATTGCTTGGTTCGGTGGTGCCTCGAGATGCGAAGGTGGTCCATCGCCTGAGGAACGCCGGTGCGGTGATTTTGGGGAAAACTTCGCTCACTGAGTGGTATGGGTCTCGGTCTATGAAGATTCCCCATGGTTGGTGTGCTCGCGGCGGTCAAGCCCTGGTTTGTAACTGAATGTTTTAGTTTTATTTTCCAGTCCCTATTTTCTTTTAAATAATAAAAAAAAAAAAATACAAATTTTAAAAATATTTTAAATTTATGTTTATTTAAATTTATTATTTGTAATAAAATTTCTCAAATTTATATCTAACAAATTTAATTTTATATCTAAGCTTATTAAATATTTTAGGCATAAGTTTAAAAGATCATAAATTAAATTTATAATTTAATTATTAAATAAAGAAACATATAATTACATTGGGTAATTATTTATTTTTTTAATAAAAAAAAGCATACACGTCTAAAATTTTAAGTTAAAAATATAAAAATTAATAAAATTAATAGATTTTTGAAAAATAAGAATAAATTCAAATCACCTTAGCTTGTTTTATAATTATTTGGTTTTTTATTTTGAAAATTATTTTTGTTTTTTTTTTTTTACCATTTTCCACTAAGAATTTCATGTTTATTAAGAAAATATTTAAATTTTTAGTTATTTCAAAAAAAAAAAAAAAAAAATTAGGATAATATGTATGAAACGATGCTAATTTCATAATTTTCAATGACAAATTTGATCAAACATACAGAACCCATATGGGAAAGGAGGGGATCCCTGCGGTTCAAGCAGTGGCTCAGCCATATCAGTGGCCGCCAACATGGCGGCGGTGTCGTTAGGAACCGAGACAGATGGCTCAATTTTGTGTCCGGCCGATTACAACTCTGTCGTCGGCATCAAACCCACCGTCGGTCTCACGAGCCGTGCCGGCGTTATCCCCATCTCTCCCCGGCAAGACACAATCGGGTATAAAAACTTAGATTAAACTGAATCTCTTCTGTACTTTTTCTTTCAGTGTTCTTCTTGCTTATAAAAGATGAAGTCGATCCTAGGTTATTGATTGGAATGTTGAAGGAAAGACTACGTCCACTAATTTAGGGAATGATCATGAGTTTATAATTAAAGAATACTCTCGAGCTTATGCCTAAAGTAGACAATATCATACAATTGTAGAGGGTCGTGAATGGTGATTCCTAAGAAATCAAAAACAATTATGAAATTGAGCTTAAACTGTTAGTTTTCCAAACACAGTATGAGTTGCACAGTGTCTTACATAGGGGGAGGGGGGGATTGACAGGCCCATATGCAGGACAGTTTCTGATGCTGTTTATGTTCTTGATGCTATTGTTGGGTTTGATCCAATGGACTCTGAGGCAACCAAGGTTGGATCTCAATTCATTCCGTCTGGTGGATATAAGCAATTTCTGAAGAGAGATGGGCTTACAGGAAAACGATTGGGCATTGTTAGGCATCCCTTTTCTGATTTGTATGCCAATGAATCCACGGCCATTCAATCCTTTGAGCATCATGTCAAGCTGCTAAGGTATAACTTCATTGTTAACTCTTTTTTCTCCTTTGGCCCACAGATGATTTCATTTCTTACTTTTGAGAAATCTAAAGAGGGTTCTTACAATGAGCTTTTTGAACAGCATTAGTGCATTTTTTTAGTTCTTGAAGTCCATTTCTTAATAAACGGTGAGATCCCACGTCGGTTTGGGAAGATAACGAAACATTATTTATAAAGGTGTGGAAACCTTTCTCTAACAGGGTGGATTGTGAGTTCCCACTTCGGTTGAGGAGGAGAACGAAACATTGTTTATAAGGGGGTGGAAACCTTTCCCTAGCAGGGTGGATTGTGAGTTCCCACATCGGTTGAGGAAGAGAACGAAACATTCTTTACAAGGGTGTGGAAACCTCTCCCCAGTAGACGCGTTTTAAAAACCTTTAGGGGATGCTCGAAAGGGAAAACCCAAAGAAGACAATATCTGCTAGCGGTGATTTTGGGCGGTTACATAAACTAAAACCATTTTTGGAACTTTTATAAAAGGAACGATTTAGTCTCTAAACATTAAGTTTTGTTGTGTGACGTTTTAGTCTTATTTAAGGTTTGGATGCCACTTGAACTGTAGTTAGTGAAATATTGATTTTGTACTAGTTGCTGAGTTTGGCTCTTTCCTAAAATTGAAGGAAAAGTGGAGCAACCATTGTAGACAACCTTCAAATATCAAATGTAGCTGCAATTCTGAATCCTTATGAAAGTGGTGAATTAGTTGCAATGATAGCTGAGTTCAAGCTCACCATAAACGATTACCTCAAGAACCTGATCCAAAGTCCAGTTCGGTCTCTAGCTGACATTATTGCCTTCAACAACAACCATCCTGAACTGGTAAGACCCGTCTCGTAATAATCGTTACATGTGAGTTCACAAAATTGCATGTCTCCTAATAATCACTAGATGGGATCTTTGTCATAGTCCAAGCTCACCGTTAGCCGGTATTGCCCTCTTTGGTCCTTTTTTGGGTTTTCTCTCAAAGTTTTTAAAACGCGTCTATTAAGGAGAGGTTTCCACACCCTTATAAAGAATACTTCGTTCCCCTCTCCAACCAATGTGAGATCTCACAATCCACCCCCCTCGGTGCTCAGCGTCCTCACTGGCACTTGTTTCCTTCTTCATTCGATGTGGGATCTCACAATCCACCTCCCTTCGAGACTCAGTGTCCTCGTTGGCACACTGTTCGGTGTCTAGCTTTGATACCCTTTGTAATAGCCAAAGTCCATAGCTAGCAGATATTGTCCGTTTCGATCCCTTACGTATCGCTGTTAGCCTCACAATTTTAGGAGAGATTTTTACACTCTTATAATAAATACTTCGTCCCCTCTCCAACCGACGTGAGATCTCACAATCTTTGTGGGGTTGGCCGAAAGGTCTCGTGGGATAAAATAAGAGATTGATATTGCTTTTTTGCATTGCAGGAAAACATGAAAGAGTATGGCCAAGATGCCTTTCTTTTATCCGAGCAAACCGAGGGGATCGGAGAGGCAGAGAAGGCAGCGATTAGTATGATGGAAAACTTATCAAGACATGGATTTGAGGAAATGATGAAGACCTATAATCTGGATGCAATGGTAACATTAGGGACTGGAGCCGAAACTGTTCTAGCTATTGGGGGATATCCTGCCATCTCTGTCCCTGCTGGATATGAAGGAAACGGAGAGCCGTTTGGCATCCTCTTTTCGGGTCTTAAGGGGACCGAACCGAAGCTGATCGAGATCGCTTATGCATACGAACAAGCCACCATGGTACGAAGGCCTCCTCCTCTTCTTTCTGACTTGTCAAGTTTGTGAATGTTATGTATGACATGTTTGCAACTAGAAGATTTAGTGTAACTGCTGGAAAATGTGACTTCGGGTCAAATAAGTTATTTTCTTGAAGCAATGTTCTATGTTCCTGCCTTAGTGAAAATGTGGAGATAATTTCGACCCGAGTCATTAGTGAGATACCACTCTGAAAAAGCTAGTATTCTAACATTGTGTTAGGATCTACAGGCCAAGAGACAGTCTCAAGTAGATAGTTACTATGGGACGTAAGTCGCTCAAAAGGTAATAGAGGCATGCAAAGGTTCCTTCGAGCTAGACAGAGATTGGTCAAAGGCAAAGGGCCACTCTCTTTGCCTTATGCATCAATCCTCCCACCTATATTTCTTTTCATGGGTGTATAACTTGGTTAGTAGTGCATTGAGCTTTTAACCTGATGGTCGTAGGTTCTATCTGAACTTGGCGTATCCGTCTTGCAAGTGTAGGGTAACCCAGGTCGAATCTACTTCTCGATGTGCTTGCACAAAGGGCTCAAACCCCACCCAGAGGGATCCTAAGATCAAATTTTCGAAACATTAAGTGAATCAACCATCAAAGAATAATTTCATGACAAAAAAGAAAATTTTTAAAACTCCAAAAATCCGAATCCTCATTCAAATTACAAGTCCACATTGTGAAGATAAAAATTTTGCAATCTTAACTTAACCAAATATCGTATTTTTTTACTTAGGACTTTCTTCTCCTCTAAATGCTATATCAAACTCAATTTGGTGGCGTTAGAACGACAGGTGAGACTTCTGTTTTGGAATAGGTGTCGTGGTTGGGATATGACGAGATCGGTCTTTAAGATGTGGTTACATTTATAATTTGACTTTAACCATAATTAATACGGCCTTTAAATAAAATATATATATATATATATATATATAATTTGACTAATTGAATTATTCTCCCGCATTATTATGATTAAGATTAATAAATTCATTTGCACGTTAGTCATCTTAATTTGCACGTTCTTTTCATTTTTTTTAGTACAAATTTAGGATTAAAATTTTTGAAAAACTTCCATATATTTTCATTGAATAATTTTTTATTTATTGCATACTTAATTTGAAAATTTTATTGTATACGTAATTTGTGGTAGAAATTTGAGAAAAATGATGCATTAAATTTCATAAGTACATTAATTTTCACTTCAGAATTCCTCCTATAAACAATAATAAATAAATAAATAAATAAATAAATAAATAAATAGTTGATTGAAATTAGGCGCGTGGCGGTTCATGCCCCAAAGGATGAGCTTTGGAGCTTGCGTTATCAGTTTAGGGGCGGTTTGTTTTTTGCTGAGGTCGAGGCATTTACTTCTGTTTCGTTCGTTCATCTGCGTATTATAACATCCAATCCAATTGATTCATCTTCGTCTTCATCCTCAGGTAATCTCTGTACTGTGCGACGCGACTGCTTCAGTTTTGGTGCTGTGTTGAATTCCGATGGCGTTACCGGTCGTAGACACCGAGTACCTCAAGGAGATCGAAAAGGCTCGCCGTGACCTCCGTGCTCTCATTGCCAACCGGAACTGCGCGCCGATCATGCTTCGTTTGGCGTATTCTCTCTCAACATTGACTTTGATTGATTCTTTGCAAGTATAGGAATAAATGATGTATTTCTCGGATTGTTATTTGTGTCGTTTCGTTTTTCTCTCGGGTTCGGTTGATTGAATGAGGGAGGCGGACAGTTGCTTTTAGGACAGCGTGATATGGACGAAATAGGAATTCTCCGATTTCGATGGTTTTTTTTGTCTGTTGAGCGATGGTTTACTTTCTCTCTGAATTTGTTTGAGTGATTTCTGACAAACAACTGTAGCTAATTTTCGACGTTTCTAAGACTGTAGCGTGTTTTGTAGTTGGCACGACGCTGGTACGTATGATGTGAGTACGAAAACTGGTGGGCCTAATGGATCGATTAGGAATCAGGAGGAGTATTCTCATGGTTCTAATAATGGTCTGAAAAAGGCTATTGATTTTTGTGGTACGCTTTCTGATTCCTTCAGTGTTTTATTCTTTGAGTCGACGACCGTGTATACTGAAAGTTAATTAAATCAGTTATCTGAATAAGGTTCGAAGTATCTTCACTAATGTTAGCTTAGAAAGTGGAGCTGTATCACATTTTTTTTTTTATTTTTTATTTACCGAGAATATCCACTAAATATTGCAAATTAACACGCTTGACTTACACTTCGAGCATAGGAATTATTTTGTGTTTTCTAATCCTAGTTTAGGATCACTTAGGAGATTCTAGTCTCTTGTATCTGCTAATGAGCGTGATAACTGTTTTTTTTTTCTCTATTTGAATGTTTTTCTTTTCCATTTTCCCCTTTATAACAGAGGAAGTGAAATCTAAACATCCGAAGATTACTTATGCAGACTTATACCAGGTAACTGAGACTATTACGGTCGTGTAGATATGCATTTTACGTGGAATAGATTCCGCAAAGGAACTATGTGTTTTTAATGTAAATATGAGAAATATAATGTGATTGATAATTGATTTATTAATGGAACTTAGATGAATTTCTTTACCTTCTAAAGTTGACTTGTGATCATGGGCTTGCTACTTATAGAACCGAAGATTGTATTGCATGGATGTTGGTGTTACTACCATGGTCAAGCGCTTGTACTTGACTTGTGTTAAGCATTTCAACATCTCTCGCCGTTAATCTTTTCCAACTGAAGTTTGAAGTAGAATTGAAATTTTATTAGCATAGTAGGTTCGTAATATAATTTCTAAAGCTCTTTATAGTGCCAGACAAAGATGCGTGCATCTTCCAAATTCATATGCTATACATACCTTTGTTTTTTAGCAAACAAGTTTATACATGCTTCTTCATAACTCCTAGATTAAAGCTTAATGAAAGTGTCCATTGTGATAGGAAAACTTTATTTACCAGAGTCGTGAAGGAAATTTTTAGAACTAGAAGTCCTGTACTGTAATTAGAAGTAGTGATTTTTTTTTTTTTTTGGCAATGATAAATTAATGTGATAAAAACTGCATCTAGAGTTGATGAGAAACTGACCAGAATTGCGGTTCACATTAACTCCCCACCTCACCAGTAAGTCGGGGGAAAAGAAAAAAATCCATGTCCCAAATTTGAGTGAATTTTTCATATATTTGTTCCTACTGCCTCAGTGAGCCAAAGGTGGCACCAGTCATGGGTACTGAAGTACAAAGTGATGAGTGTAAATGTTAGGAAAAGGCAGATATAAGAGTTTCAGATATTCTTTTTTACTAAAGTACAAAGTGATGAGTGTAAATGTTAGGAGCAGGCAGATGTAAGAGTTTCAGATATTCATTTTTACTAGATCATAGTATCAATACTTGTTCCAATCTTACACATTCACCATGGCAGACTCAAATATTGTCATGCATCTACTATGACAAGAACAATGAGATTTTCGAGTATACACTACTCACTAATGCTGTAAAGTTTCTTACAGTCCCCCAAAATCTGATAGTGTTAAATATACTCAATTCAGCTAGCTGGTGTAGTTGCCGTTGAGGTCACTGGAGGCCCCACTATTGACTTTGTTTCTGGTAGAAAGGTACAGTAATTTGTTTGTTTCTTGTAGCATCTGATGGTTACATCATCTACTGTGGTAGCGCCTGAATCATTTGTCCTCAGGATTCAAGAATTTCTCCCAGGGAAGGCCGACTTCCTGATGCAAAAAAAGGTATAATAATTCTTTAATATTGTATGTAGCTTCGTGCAATCCTGCAAATTGAATGATATATATATGCCTTCTTTGCATCCAGCTATGTACTGTGAATGAATAATATGATGGTTCAGTTTGTAGATGAGTAGTTTAACGTGATCATTATATTTTGTAATCATTTGTCAAGGAGAAAGAGAAGGAAGAACTGCAAATTTTTTTTGTATTATTATTAGTTGCAATTTGCTGTAAAATTTTTACTCATGTTGTAATAAAGTAAGCTGAAGTTTGGACAACTTACAGGTTCTAATTGGAATTGTAAGGTGTCAGTGCCAGTCTTGAGTGTGATTTAACCATGTTGATAATAGAGTTCATTCCACTATAATAGGAAAAGCATGTGCAGACTCCGAATGCTTCTACTCCTTTGGTTCTATGAATCCCGACGGGCTCTTTTATGCAATAAGAAATCTGCATAGGAGTGAAAAAGACCCATACAGATAGATAGTAAATCAATTCTTTTCCCCTCGGAGCCAAGATCTTCCTTTCTTCCTCATAGAAAAGGTCTAACCTTCTTCTTTCATCGAAGAAAATAGTTCTTTTTGTCGAAGATAGGAGGATGATATAATATCTTAATTCATTCTCTTATAATAACAGCTTTACAGGTTGAGGTGGGGTAATCTGCACCAAAGCCATGATTGTTCGATATTGTAGTCATAATATCATCTTTCTAGTAGTAGACTAGTGTTCAAACAATTAGTCTTTGCCTCATACATTTTTGTATACACTGAAGTATACAGAAGGAAAGGGAGCAAGTGTCAAAGAGAAGTCAGCTCTCTACATGATATTTCATATTTGGACTATGCTTTTTGATATAATATTTTGTGAAATTGATCTGTATTTTTCTGGAAGCTTCGTAATTTTCCTAGGGTTTAATGATAATGATTCATTTTGTGCATTCTTGCTTAATTTTCTTTAGGAAATTGTTACTTATAGAAGTTGATATTATAAATGTTAGCTTTTTTCGAATTTTGATGATAGGTGCACCACATCTGCGTGACATTTTTTATAGAATGGGCCTGTCTGACAAGGATATTGTTGCATTGTCTGGGGGTCACACATTGGTAATTTATTCACACATAATTCTTTCATGGCTTTATTGTTCCAATAGTTGAATCATAAGTTGTGAACTCTTATGTTACAGGGAAGAGCACATCCGGAGAGATCTGGTTTTGATGGACCTTGGACAGAGGATCCTCTGAAGTTTGATAACTCTTATTTTGTGTAGGACTCGAGCAGTATCTCAAACTAATCATTTTATATCATCTTAATAAACAATGCATTGCGTATGCCGTTATTTCTGATTGTTGTCAATTTGATGTTGATAGGGAACTGTTGAAAGGAGAATCAGAAGGACTATTAAAACTTCCTACTGATAAGGCTTTACTTGAAGATCCTGAGTTCCGTCCGTACGTCGAATTGTATGCAAAAGTAAGGCCGTCTTTTATAAGTTATGGATAAGTGGGAAAATTTACCATTTTGCTACCATAAGAGGAAACTGAAAGATCGTACTGTAACGGTTAACTCAATCTTAATATAAAGAATCCGCTTGGTCTAGACTATAGGAGTTCGTTGAAGTGGCTCAAATAGAGAAACTAGTTGAGGGACTTACTTTTGTAGTCTTAAACTGTAAATAAGTAATTTTTCCGAGGGAGGGAGAATTTGACAACTAGTCGCATTCCCATATAGTACATTTTGAGGCGATTCAGGTCTGGCAGGCCTGGACGTGATTTCGCTGAACGGTCATACAAAATCAAGGGGAGAAGTTGACAACTAGTCACACTCCTCTATAGTGCATTTTGGGGTAATTTAGACTAAGGCCTAGACATGATTTTGCCAAATCGTCATACAAACGGGAAATACAATAGTAAAGCAATACAACATGGAATAACATAAAGGGTTCGACGTGGCATGGGCATGTGCCACGGGCAATACGCGCTAGACGAGCATGATTGTGCATTTTGGTTGTTTTTAATTTATTTTTTTTAGTAACTCATCACTGAAAACAGTAGCTTGGTTCTTTGGAATTGATGAGTACGATTATGGTACATTGTAGTTGCGTTACGACATGATGATTGATTTTATAGAAGTGATCCAACAATTTAATGATATTTCAGATCAAATTGATACGAAATGGAAATTAAGGATTCATTTGAAATTATGCCATGGTTTAAGGACTAAAAATATGTTTTAGCTGTTCTCTTATTCAGCTACCACATATATATGAGTACTTTTTTATTCCATTCTGGTCCACAGGATGAAGATGCATTCTTCAAAGATTATGCTGAATCACACAAGAAACTCTCAGAGCTAGGCTTCACTCCAGGTTCCGCTAGGGCAATTGCGAACGACAGCACTGTATTAGCACAAGGTGCCGTCGGAGTTGCGGTTGCAGCTGCTGTGGTAATTCTGAGCTATTTCTATGAAATTCGCAAAAATTTGAAGTAATTAGCAAGGTCAACTTGTCGTCTATATAGCAATATTGAGTTCATTTCTAGACCTGAAAAATTGTGCACTTGAGATCTAATACATACCAGTAAAACAATCTAGACATCATACTGATTCTATGTATTAGCTTCATAAACAAAATCACTCAACAAGATTATTATTATACCATGAAAATTTACGACTTGCTTTATATGTTTAATTCCTTGTTGCCTCATTCAGAGCAGTGTTCCTCGTACCTGATGATTCAGTTAAGAAGGTAATCTCTAATTTGTTGTATATTGAAGCTTCAGTTGACTTTACATTATCTTTCATTTGGGATAAATTAGCTATTGTGAAGTCAATTTTTAGGGAGATTTTGGTATATTATTGATCCTTGAATCTGATCAGATCTCTTCCAGTAGATGGAATTGACCAAATTTTGTTAGAAAAAAATGGTAGCAGAGGCTTTTAGGAACACGTGAAGTTCTAGAAATAGAGACATTTTAACTTTAGACCCTCTTTCTTTTGGTATTTTCAAGGAGCTGCCTTTTGTTGAATGGGCAATCCCTCTCTTCTTTATTTATTTTCCCATCTTCAAACCCACCCCCACGCCTATTTCTTTTCAAGTCCTTCATAATCATTTTACTTTTTTGTTTTTGAAATCTATATTTTTATAATTTCTTTTTCATGGTTTTTTAATAAAAAAAAAATTATAGGAAAAAAAAGATCCCAACTAGGTTTCAGTGAGATTCTAGAAGACTGACCCTTGGGAGTAAATGTAGGCAAGTGTTGTGTTTTGTGAATCGGAATCTATGTTCTTTTGTGTAAGCTTTTTGAACACTCCCCCACCAAACCCAGGAATAGAGAGCCAATAGCCATCCCATTTGGAATATTTTGAAATTTAGACTACCACTGTTACGTCAATTCATTTACCAAACCAAGCCCACAAGAAAGTGAGAAACAATGGACAAAAATATCCCTCACCTAAAATCAAGAGACTCCTTCCTATAGTAAAGGAATATGAAATCAAATCAAGAAGGGATGTGTGTCGAAACACCTAAAGCTCGTCAATCTGAATGAAAACATGTTAATTGAAACATACGCTAAACATTTAGAATTTTTTCACACCTAAAATATCTTAGAATCATAGCTTTGAACTTATATATGCCAATCTTCTTCACAAAATTTTAAGGGCTTTTTGGACTCGTTTCCTACATTTTTTACCCTTATTGAGCTGGTTTTGACGTTATCAGGAGCAATCGGGGTGAGTGCAACCACTGTTTTACCATTCGAAGTCTAATTAAGTTAAAATAGAGGATTATTTGAGACCTTTAGGTGGATTAAGCCCTTCTACGTATCCTAACTCAATGCCATGGACCCATATAGATTGACTTGTGTTTCAAAGTAAGTTTTTGACGTTATCAGGAGCAATCGAGGTGAGTGCAACACTGTTTCACCCTTTGAAGTGTAATTAAGTTAAAATAGAGAATTGTTTGAGACCTTTAGGTAGATTAAGTCCTTCCACATGTTTTAACTCGATGCCATGGACCCATATAGGTTGACCTATGTTTCAAGGATAGTTTTGAGCTAGTGTCAAAAATAAGATAGCAACTTCGGCTTAGGCCAATCAAATAAGTGACTTTACTGTTGGCTTGGTTGCGATGAATTGTGTGATGTATGATGATGTGTGTCTCGTGGCCCTTGCATGTGTCATAATTGTGACTGTTATGCTATGTTATAGTATGTTATGCCATGTTGTACTATGTTAAACTATATTGTGTTATGTCATGTTTATGAGCTATGCTATAATGTGATTATGTCATGTTATAGAATCATATTTAGGATATTGATAATTTATGATTAGAGATGTCCATGTAACTCGCGTTGATGGGGTGGGAGTTCTCCATTTAGACGGAGAATGGAGGAGAAAGTGGAAAGAGATTTCTCCCCATTATATAAATAGGATCATAGAAGAAGATTGTATTTTCGTTCTTGTTTTTGTTCTCGCCCAACTCTTGGCCCCCTTGGCTTAGCTTAATATAAATATACATACTAAATATATTTTTCAAATAGAGATTTTCTAAATTCCAATCCCAAGCTTCATTGGGTTTTATATCTTCCAATGGGTTTAATGTTTTTTGGGTTGTTTTGTTTTGGCTGTGCATTCATCGTCATTGTTGATTCAACTATTAAATTGTTAATAAAAAAACTCACTATTTTTTTTGGTGCTATTTTTCTTAGATTTAAAAATGATATCAAATTTTGTTATTATTTTTTGTTTGATCAACGAATAATAATTTACAAAAATGTGATTCTAACTCCAATTTCTAATAATAGAAATAAATTAACACTAATTTAATTAATTAGAGGAATGAATTAACACTAATTTAGTTTGAATTGAAAAATAAAAAGTATACATTAATTTTTTTTTTTTTTTAAATGACTATTTTTCCTAAGAACAATAAACCCACAAATTTCTTGTGGGGTGGGGGTGCGTGTGGGGACATCCCACCCTGCATTATGGGCATCTCTATATAGGATATGCATAAATATTCACACACCATGCCATGTAAATTATGTATGAAAGGTATGAAAAGAATTGCGAGTGCTTGTTCCATATGCTCGTTATGTTGTGTGAGTGGAGGTCATAAACTTATGCTATGATTTTAAATTATGAAGACCTTATGCATTTATGTGTCGTGTGCATCGGGATACTTCCTCATCATGTTTAGTACAGATGTGGACCTTACTATATTTATGTTTGCTATGACATCATGGGTATCCTTTCCCTCTATGGTGTTCAACGGTGCATAGGAGCATTAGTGTAAGTCAGGCCTAGGGGTATGTATACGAGCTCGCTTAGTGGGTCCATGTGTGCGTGTACGAGCCGTGAGTGGGGAAGTACCACACATCCAACTCTGACAGGACTGGAAAGCGGAGCCCATGACCATACAATGATGTTCTATAAAAGGATGGGTCCCACCGCGTGCTACTTTTATTATTCAAGTAAAAGTAAGGCACCCCTACACGGCTGACGATGTTGATGTGACAGTCATGGAAGCAAAGTTTTTAGTACCATTCGTTATTTTCCTTTTGTTGTTTGTAGGTAGTAGGGTGTATGTTTGTTACATTTGAACTTATATTAATGTTTTTGGTGTGTTGTTAACAATGTTATTTTAAAGGAATGTTTAAGTCCATGATATTATTTTGTAATGTTTTAAGGATTCTTCCATACATATTAGTCATGTCATGCATGTAGTGGCGTTCAAGAGGTACGAACAGGCCAACATGGCAACGTCAACTCGAGGAGCAAGGTACTTTAAGGATTTCAAGAGGTACGAACCTCGTATCTTTGACGGGACCTCGAAAGATCCGACAGTTGCAGAAATGTGGATGTTGTCGATGGAGAACATTTTTCGGTTGATGAACTGCCCTGATGATCGGAAAGTGTTGTTTGCATCTTTCATGTTGCAGGGCGATGCAGAGTTATGGTGGGAATTCACTCGGAAGATCCTTAGCCCCAATGGAGGAGTGATCACATGGCTAGAATTTAGAGAAGCTTTCTGAGCAAAGTACAGCTCAGACGAGGCCCAACTCCGAAAACAACAGGAATTCACCCAGTTGACACAGAGTGGACGCGCCGTCACTACCTATGCAAGAGAGTTCATTAAATTGAAGCGCTTTGCTTTGGAGTTGGTTGATACATAACTAAAGTTGGCTCAGAGATTCATCCTAGGCTTAGACCAAAGTATCCGTGGCATGGTTAAGGCCATAAACCCTACCACATATGCTGCTGCTCTGAGGGCAGCTAAGGCTATGGATGGGAACAGAGGCGAAGAACTCCGAGAACCGCCAACACCGATAGCTGTAGGGGGACAAAAGCGACAATATAACTAGATCGACCCACATTGTCAGTTGCCAATGCACCCACAACAACAAACTGATGGATACCGCAGGGACCCAGG
The DNA here is from genome assembly GCF_002738345.1 of Cucurbita maxima. Classification (NCBI taxonomy): domain Eukaryota; kingdom Viridiplantae; phylum Streptophyta; class Magnoliopsida; order Cucurbitales; family Cucurbitaceae; genus Cucurbita; species Cucurbita maxima. The sequence continues at coordinate 3,810,978 of NW_019272027.1, forward strand.
GCGTGGTCAACAGTTAGACCAATAGGGGGTCAGGGGAGACGAGAGGCCTACATGCGACGAGTGCGGCAAGAGGCACTGAGGATGGTGCCTGGCTCGGACTAGAGCATACTTTACGTGCGGCCAAGAGGGTCACATTGCCATGAATGGTCTAGAGAGACACATTGAGAATCCTTCTGACCAGCTAAGAGGTCCAGGCAATGCAAGGAGGACCGTGTAGACCAACTCCAAGCGAGAGCTTATGCTTCCACCATCAAGAAGGACACTAAAAACGCCGATTAGTGGTGTCAGGTACCCTATCCATTCTTGTGCACCTTACCTAACATTGTTTGATTTAAGATCTACTCATTCTTTCATATTTGTATCGCATGTATTATCTGTTCGAATTAAGTTAGTTTAGGTTCGAATTAGAACCATTATCGCATGTATTGTCTGTGAGTATCCCAGCAGGGTAAGTTTCATTGCTAAGGATAGAGTGAAGGGTAGGCAAGTGTGAATTGTAGACCTGAGTGATTTTGATGTAATATTCGGAATGATTTTGATGTAATATTCGGAATGATTTTGATGTAATACTTGGGATGGATTAAATCTTTTAACATATACTAACTCGATGTCGTGGAGCCAAATAGGTTGACTTGTGTTTCAAAGATAGATTCGAGCTAGTGTCAAGAATAAGATAGTAACTATGGTTTAGGTCAACCACGTAAATGACCCTGTTGGCTTGGTTAGTATGTCGTATGAATGATGACACGTGTCTCGTGACCCTTACACGTATCATAATTATGACTGTTATCTTATGACATGTTTATAAGCTAATGCTATAATGTAGAATCATGTTTATGATTTGATAATTTATGATGCATAAACTTCCACACCATGTCATGTAAATTATATAAAAAATTGCATATGCATATCCCATAGGCTCGTTGGATTATGTATGAGTGGATGTTTGACTAGATGCATACCTTACGATATTTATGTTTGTCATGATATCATGCGGGCACTTTCCCTCTATGGTGTCCGACGGTGTGAGCGTGTTAGCCCGACGAGCCAGGCCTAGGGGTATACGATCCTGCCTGATGGGCCCATGTGCAAGCGCATGGGCCGTGTGGGGAAGCACCACACATCCAACCTTGCTCGGGTTGGAAAGTGGAGCCTAAGGCCATTCTATGATGTTTTATAAAAGGATAGGTCCTACCATGTTTGTTTGTGTACGCATTTTTCGACCTGAACAGTGGGGTTTCGTATTGAGTATTTCTTAAAATACTCAACTCATGTAGTACTCTTATTCTTCAGGTAAAGACAAGACACATTAGCATGATGTCTGTTGCTGCAATGACACGTTGCTGCAATGACCATAGAAGTGAAGTTAGGAAAATAACATTCATTATTTTTCTTGAGTAGTATGTAGATAGTTCATGATGTCTGTTTGTTACATTAGAACGAGATTTTTTTTTGCAATTAAGTCCACAAGTTTCTCATGAGAATAGACAAGATGTACTCAAACAGAGGTTGTATGAGCACTCCCCAAAATCATATCTACACTTGTCAAATCTAAAATGCTTTATAATGTACTATATGAGATGTGACTAGTTGTTATACGCTATCAAAGCCATAGTGTGAGATCCCACATCGGTTGAATAGGGAATGAACTATTTCTTATAAAGGTGTAGAAATCTCTCCCTAAAAGACGTGTAATGTGGAAGCTCTAAAAGGAAAGCATAAAGAAAACATTATTTGGATGAGTACTGAGTTCTGCAGCATAACTCTAAAAGACACGGTTTAAAACTATGAGACTGATGATCAAACGTAACGGACCAAAATAGACAACAATATCAACTAACGATTGAATTGGACGTGATTGTTTATTTGTGTACTATTGTATAACATTGATTTCTTGAATCAATTTTCAAACATTTTCTATTTCTAAAACCTTTTCTCAAGAACGGATCAGAGGTTTGAGCACACATTACCCATGCCAACAACAACCCCAACAACAACCAAAGTTTCAATTAGCTCACTTGACTTACTCAAAAGTGAGAGTAAGTGCAACATGATCACATTGTGAGTCTCGATAGGGTGTGATTGTGACACTCATCTACCTCTCACCTCTAAAACAACCCACTTTCCATATCCATTACAACACTCAACACACCCTCCTCCCATGTTCTATAAAACAACCCACTTTCCATATCCATTACAACACTCAACACACCCTCCTCCCATGTTCTAAGAACAATTCCCATCTTTCCATGTTCTTCCACTTTCAAAAACAACCCAACAAAGAGCAACAAAATTTTCCATTGTTTACAAACTTTTTGAAGGTTGGTTTTGGAGAAGAAAGGGTTTTTGTTTAGAGTTTGGTGTGGAATCATAATAAAGTTTGTAAAAATGGTAACTTTTTCATTGATTGAGTTGTTAGTTTAGAGCATAAGAAAGGACACAAAAAGGACACACAATAGTGGGTTGGTGATATATTGTGACTCTTCCCTTTCTAGAAATTCAATCTTTTCTTATTTTCTTTATAAAGTTTTTTAAATCTATACGAACCCGTCGAATTCTTATTAGACAAATTCATGAATCTTATATTTTAATGACATATGCTCAAAATACGGATCAGGATTCAACACTTGATGGTCCCGACATTCCCACATATCAACACGAATTCTTTTACCTTCTATGAAAATTTTCAGGAGGGTCACCTAACTAAAATTGCTCCAAATAAAGCACGTTTAATCATAAAGTTCATATGATTGAGTCACCGAAAAAGATTAGTCATCTTATCCTCTTGATCGAATGTGGCCAACTCTTCTAGAAACCCTTTCTCTTTTTCAATCTTTTTGTTTCTCTGGGTTCGTATGATAGCATACCTAAAGAATAAAGAACTCAGATCTTCCTATGTTTTGCACAAAAGAAAAGAAATTAATAACAAATCTCCCTTTCCACACACCTTTTGGAAAAAAAATTCAAAATTTTACCATATGGGTTTTGAACTTTCAGCTTTGAACATTCAAGAAGAAAAAGATGGAAAACTTTGTGGTAATCTATGGTTGGTTCTCGACCATGATTTTCCTATTTGAACGTACAACTAACCTAAATTTTTAATGTTTTTTCGATCTCTTCGACTATTAGTTTAATCGTTGTATCTTTAAAACGTTTATTTTGATTCTCGTACTTTTAAAAACGGACCAATTTAGTCATGTTGGGAGAATTAGACAATGAAAACTTTTGAAAACAAAATCATAAAATTATAAGATTGAAATAAATGAGATGAAAATAAAAAAAGGAAGAGACCAACCTAATCTTTTCTTAAATGCACCATGACTCATGAATGTTTTGAAAAGTACTAGAACTAAAATGAACAAAAAGTGAAGGTATAGAAAGACCGAAATGAACCAAAGTCTTTTACATTTATTTATCATGTTCTTGTTTGTTTGTGCGAGAACCCACTTTGATTGGAGAGAAAAACAAAATATTCATTATAAGAGTGTAAAAATCTCTCCCGAGACGCGTAATCGTGAAGTTAATAGCGATATGTAGCGGGCAAAACAAACAACATCTACTAACGGTGGCATTGAGATGTTACAAATGGTATCAGAGTCATACACCGGGCAAAGTAGACAATATCTACTAGCGGTGGCATTGGGCTTTTACAAATGGTATCAGAGTTAGACACCGGGCAAGACGGACAATATCTACTAGCGGTGACATTGGGCTGTTACAAATGGTATCAGAGTCAGACACTGGGCAAGATGGACAATATCTACTAGCAGTGACATTGGGCTGTTACAAATGGTATCAGAGTCAGACACTGGGCAATGCGAACAATATCTACTAGCGGAGGCATTGGGCTGTTACAAATGGTATCAGAGTCAGACACGGGGCAATGCGAACAATATCTACTAGCGGAGGCATTGGGCTGTTACAAATGGTATCAGAGTCAGACATCAGGTAGTGTACCAGCAAGGACGTTGCCTCCCAAGGAGGGTGGATTGTGAGAACCCACATCGGTTGACAACTATACGTAACAGACCAAAATAAACAATATTTACTAACAGTATTCTCGAGCGGTTCATACAAATGTTGGTAGTTTCATAGAACAAAGAGAGGAGAGAGAACAAAAAAAGATGTACCTCTCTCTCCCACTTTATACCTACCTAAGTTTACCCATAATTTAATTAATCTAAGTCCATGATTAATGCTAATTTTGAATCAAAAAGCAAAATTAAAAGAAGGGTCCCACTACCCACTCCCCTCCATCTAACCTATCTTACCAACTCAACTCAACTCACCATCTCATCTAGAACCTCATATCTTCTCTCTCTCTCTCTCTAACCCTAAAATGAGTCAAAATCATATTAAAAGGCATCATACCCCATGTCCTCACAAGGCCCTCCATCTTAAAAATCAATCAACATTTCTAAACATTTTCATTTTACAACTTCCATGGGAAGGTCTCCTTGTTGTGAGAAGGCTCATACAAACAAAGGGGCTTGGACTAAGGAGGAAGACGACCGTCTTATTGCTTATATTAAAGCTCACGGCGAGGGTTGTTGGCGCTCCCTTCCTAGGGCCGCCGGCCTCCTCCGCTGTGGCAAGAGTTGTCGTCTCAGATGGATCAATTACCTTCGTCCAGATCTTAAACGGGGAAATTTCACTGAAGATGAAGATGAAGTCATCATCAAACTCCATAGTCTCCTCGGGAACAGGTAGGTTTCTGTTACATGTTACGTATTTCTATAATAGTATGATTGGGATCTAAACTTTGCACGAAGTTTAAAATTTGAACTTGACCCATCAATAATTATGACTCAAAGTTGTTAAAAATATGCAAAAGGAAGCATTTTGATTATTGATTAACGAGTACTTTTTTGTTTTTTCCCACTTAGATGGTCGTTGATAGCTGGAAGATTACCTGGAAGAACGGATAACGAGATCAAGAACTATTGGAACACTCACATAAAGCGAAAGCTCTTAAGTCAAGGAATTGACCCAACGACACATCGGGCAATCGTCGACCCATCATCTCCGGCAACCACCATATCCTTTGCTTCCAATTCCGCCGTGGAAGATCAGGAGGATAGAAAGAAACCAGTTATCAATTCTTCTCCGACAGAGAAACAACATCTTTTAGATTTGAACCTCGACCTCAAGATCAGCCCGCCGTACCCGGTGGCTGCCGGGGCGGCGATGAAGAATGAAGGGAGAAATAGTGTTTGCTTTTCTTGCAGTTTGGGGTTTGAGAACAGTAAAGATTGCAGGTGTGGAAATGGTAAAAATAATATTATTGCTTCAAGTGATAATAGTAAAGGGTTTGATTTTTTGGGATTGAAAAGCTGTGTATTGGATTGTAGAACTTTGGAGATTAAATGACCTTACAAATTGAAAACTGATATTTTTTCTAATTAAAATAATATTATATGTTAATTCTAATAATTTTATCATTCTAAGAAGGTCGGTCGAGAACCCTATTTGCACGTACGAATTTTTCACTGAGGATTCTCAACCTGATCCCGATAACAATAAATGAAAAGTTTTGAGACCGAAATGGAAATAGATGGGGTGGAAGCTTTTTCTGTTCACGTCCCACCCGTCCCACCCGTCCCACCGTCCTACCCTGTAGGCATCTCAAGGTGAAGTTAGCTCGAGAAAATAAACAAAATTAAAATGGAAGAACTAACAACTCTCCAATTTATTATATGTTTCAACCAACCTCTTAAATTAAATTAAATTAGATTAGGTATGTAGCTCCAATACCCTCCAACCAAAAATTCATTTCCAAAATTAATTGCAAATTACTTTCTATATATATATATATATATATATATGTATATATGTGTGTGATGTATATACATCCAATTATGCATGCATGCATTTCATGGCTTAGGTATTCTTAGTTGACTTTGAGATTATGAATAAATGCATGAACTTTCCCTTTGTTTCTAATTGCAAGTTGGTGCAATTTTCAAAACTTAAAATCAATTTATAATTTTTACCGACAAATATATCGTTCTGATCTGTTCTATATCGTTCTATATCGTGTTTTTCTGTTTATTATGTAAAATAATTCATATAAATTTCAGTTTTTGATATATTTTTATTGATATATCGAATAAATTAAATTTTTTCATATATTCAAGTATATTTTTTATTATTTTAAGACGAATGGTTCGACTTTCAATGGATCTCTTATAAAATTGGGAATCTTTGGCAAGATTTTCGTTTTGGTAAAAAGTGCATTACTTTTCTTTTCTTTTTTTTCCCTCTTTTTGTCATTTTTCTTTGTTCATTCGAAATTAGGTAGAAAATATTAAACGTGAGATCTCATATTAGCTCGAGAGATGAATGAAATATTTTTTTATAAGAGTGTGGAAACTTCACTCTAACAGACGTATTTTAAAATTGTGAGGTTGACGGCAATACATAACAGGTCAAAACGGATAATATCAGAACGTTGGGCCCTCTAGAGGGTGGATTGTGAGATCCCCTTCAGTTGTATGAAAACATCTCCCTAACAGACGCGTTTTAAAATCATGAGGCTAACGACAATACATAACCGACAAAAACAAACAATATCAGGACATTGGGCCTCCAAGGGGTAGATGGACAGTGAGATTGACAACAATAAGTAATGGACCAAAACAAACAATATCGGGACGTTGAGTTCTTAATGGAAGTAGACTGTGAGATCCCACCACTGAAGACGGGAACGAAATAATTTTTTATAAGATTGTGGAAAGTTCTGCCTAATATACATGTTTTTACTATTTAGATTGATGGATGTCCGTTACCTTATTTTAAAATTTAGTTCACCGGGCTAAAAGGTAATATAAATTATAGAAAAAGGAAAGGGGTATTTCGGGAAATTCGTAATGAAGAGGTCACCGTCCAAAGTAGCAATTCGGTACCAACCTTCGGGTGTGGTTGGTGGAAACCGCCGTCCTACTTAAAAAACGGCTGCCTCCCCACGGCGGTTTTGGCGGTGGCAGTCTACAAAATGTCATTTTCACCCCCACAGAATTAAATATTTATTCTATTTTTCCTTTATTTTTCCACCTTTTGGGACTTATCCATTCCAAGTCTTGAATTTCTTCATTTCTTAATTTCACACATTTTTTTTTCTTTTTTCTTAATTTTACATATTTAGTAATTTTAAATAATTTTTTAAAACATAAAACATAATTTCCATACTTATCGAACACCTTGAAATCAATACACATGAACACGCAATGGATAGAAATTAATTAATTATAAGCGGTTCGTTTACTCTTATTTGTAAGATCTCTATCCATCTGGTATTAAATTTGTCAGACATGTCCCATAAATCTTCGAGCTTCATTATCGCTCATGACTGATATGTAAAGTCTAATCTATTTATTAATGTACCGCTTGGCTATCTAGAAACTTGACTAACAGTGTTTAGTTGCTGCCCGTTCAACTCTTGACTTTCGTGTTCTATAGTTGCTACCCATTTATTAGCTCGATCGAGAATAACCAAGTGAACTTGCTTACCATCCAAATCAAACAAATTTTTTACATTAAGAGCTATAACGACGTACTTATTATTATATATGCATAATAAACTTCTAAATTTTGAAATACAGATTAAAAATGTGTAATTTAATCGAGATATTTATTATCCCAAAGGAAAAAAAAAATGAAAATAATAAATTAATAGAGAAAATAGTGATATGAAGAGTGAATTAATTAAATGTGAGAAATTGAAAAAGTAAATGGGTAGTTGAACCTTTTTGCATTATTGTATTTATAAAAATAAAAATAAATAAATAACACGTGGGAGAATAAAAAATATAATTAAATGTATTGAACAAAAACAAATGGAAGAAATATTATTTTTTAAATTATTTAATTATTATAAAAAATAATAATATTAATAATAATAAAGTTTTTGGAAATTGTTTCCCTCTTTTTTTTTACTTTGAGGTTGTGTCCAATTTTTGTATATATTTTTTTTTTTTTCATATTGGTTCGTTACGCATCATCGTCAGTCTCACGATTTTAAAACGAGTTTGTTAAGGACAGGTTTTATCACCTTTATAAGAAATGTTTCGTTCCCCTCTCCAATCGATGTGAGATCTCACAGTCTCTTAGGGCCAGCATCCTCACTAACACACTGCTCGATGTCTAACTTTGATACCATTTGTAACAGCTCAAACTTATCTCTTGTAGGTATTGTCCACTTTGACCCGTTACATATCGTCATCAGTCTCATGGTTTTTAAAACGCGTCTGTTAGAAAGAAGTTTCCACATCTTTATAAGCAATGCTTCGTTCTCCTCTCTAACCAATGTGAGATCTCACATTATCTATACGAGCATGTGTCATTGTTTTTTTTGGTGGCTCAATCATAAGAACTCAAAGAATTTAGCACAATTAGCTTGGAATGATTTTATGTTAAGTACTCTCTAAGGACTTGTGTTAGTTTGTGATGGATAGTTTTCACTGTTAGAAATAATTCAAGAAAAGTAGATAACACGATCATGTCACATAGTGAATGTCTAAGCCATAAGGTGTCAAATATGTATTCTAAACTCTAAACAAACCTATCTCGATGTGGTCGAGCATGATCACCTAAAGACATGATTATATTTTATATGGTTTTACTAATCAAACTAGAAATTACGAAGAAACTAAGCATACCACTATATATATATATATATATTTTGTGACCAACTTGAAATGCAATCATGACTTTGAAAACAATATCGAAGATTCGTATGGCACATTGTTTGAAAAAGAAAAAAATAAAAATAAAAGTCATCAATACGACCAACCACCATTAATAATTTAAGGTTGTGACAGGAAGTAGGTAGACGGAGTTAATAATTCACGAATTTATATATTTTAATACTTATATATATGTGCGAGTTATCAGTTAATATATATAAGATTCACGTAAATTATTTATGAAGTAAGAAAGAAAAATATATTAAAGTATATGATTTTGAGAAAACGAAAGTTACTACCCATACCAACAAAGATACTGCCTGGTTTGACACGTATAAGGTGACCTTTTAGGAATGAACTCATGTTGGTATGTGGAAATAGTACATAGATATGGTTCAGTTTGACCCGTTATATATCACTATCAGCCTCGTAGTTAATGCGTTTGGAGATGTTTTTACACCCTTATAAAAAATGTTTCGTTCTCCTCTTCAACCGATGTAAGATTGAGAGTCGTAATTGATTTTGTTATATCATCTATATTATTAATTTTTAAAGTGGGCTTTTTTTTTTATGGCTTTTGTCCATATAGACGAAGAGGGCCAAGAGGCCCAAAACTTAGAAATCTTCGAGGAAAGATTGAACCTTCTTTTAGCTCGTAGTGTATCAGTTCTTCGACATCGTGCAATGTTTTCGTTCTCTCGAGTTTGGTTTAAGTGAATAATCCAAATTGATATAAAGACGTTAAGATATACGTTTGAGAGGTTCACATAACTCGACCGCGTCTTATATCGAGAATTTTGGCGTGTCGTATCTCTCTCTCGAACTCGTTTATCATTGGTCATTTCATTTAAAACGACGAAGATTAGCGGTAACAATAGATGATAAGTTAATAATTCGATGGGTATTATTCGAATTTTGTTTTAATTCCATATTTTGATATAAATTTATCAGGAATAATACATATTTTTTTGTATTTTATTTCTAGCGGACAAATGTTGATAATGTAATAAATTGAAAGGACGTATGTAAACTAAATACATTCAAATATGTTAGGTTGGATTAGGTTCTTGAGTTGAAAAAATTTAGGACCCGAACCAACTCAATCTGTAAACGCTCCTATTGAAAATACAATAAAATAAAATAAAACTCTCGGTCTCTTCCAACCCAAAAAAACACGAGATTAGTTGTTCTTAACAAAGTGGTCGACAAATGTTGAGGATTACTTAGAGTCAACCCAACTGGTAAATACTCCTTTGAATTTCTTTTATTTATTTTAATTTTCAAATTTCTCAAAAAAAAAAATATTCTTCCCACGTGTTATGTTAAAGGAGTACGCACGTGTCACTCCATTCCCTCCAAAAAAACAAAATGCCTCGAGAGTCATACTTCAACCGCCATAAAGGCAGCCTGCAACTGCCTTCGTAAACAAGCTCCTCCGCCGTCCTTCTCTCTGCAACTTCAATGAGCATCTTTCACCCCCCTCCTCCGCCGTCCTCCTCCGCCGTGAAGTGGCTCAGCCTAGTCTCCGCCGTCTGGGTCCAATCCATCGCTGGCAACAACTACACCTTCTCTAACTACTCCGCCGCCCTCAAATCCCTCATGAACCTCTCCCAGCTCCAACTCAACAATCTCTCCGTCGCCAAAGACTTAGGCAAAGCCTTTGGCCTCCTTTCTGGCCTTGCCTCCGACCGCCTCCCCACCTCCCTCCTCCTCCTTATCGGCTCCCTCGAAGGTCTTATTGGCTACGGCGGCCAATGGCTCGTCGTCAGCAAAACAATCAACCCCCTCCCTTACTGGCAGGTATTATGGTTTCAATCTCTGTTTCAATTTCTGTAATAAAATGAAAATTTTCGCCTATTTCTTGATTTGGGTTCGTTTCAAATGTATAGATAAGTATTTTTATGTGCATGGGAGGGAATAGTAGCACTTGGATGAACACCGCCGTGCTCGTTACTTGCCTCAGAAACTTCCGGCGAAACATAGGCTCTGTTTCTGGCGTTCTCAAAGGCTACGTCGCTCTCAGCACCGCCATTTTCACCGATCTCTGTTTCGCCCTTTTCTCCAATGATCCCTCTTCCTTTCTCGCCCTTCTCGCCGTCGTCCCCTTCGCCGTTTGCCTCATTGCCATTCTCTTCCTCCGTGAAACCCCCTTCGCCGTCGATAATGAAACAGAGGATTCCCAATACTTCTGGGTCCTCAACGCTATCGCCGTCGCCGTCGCCGTCAGTCTCTTGGCCTTTGATTTGATCCCCAATCCCACCTCATCCGTATCGATAATTTTCTCCATTGTGTTATTGATTCTCCTCGTTTCCCCTCTGGTAATCCCAATTCACTCATTCCTCAAGAACAGGGGCCGGTCCGGTGCGGCTGCAGAGGCGTTGTTGGCGGCTGAGGAAGTGGCGGAGGTGGAGGGAAATGGGAATCCGGTGATAGGAGAAGATCACACGATTGTGGAGGCGATGAAGACAGTTGAATTTTGGCTTCTGTTTGTGTCGTTTTTGTTCGGAGTGGGTACGGGATTGGCAGTGATGAACAACATGGGTCAAATCGGATTGGCTCTTGGATACGACGACGTTTCGAGCTTCATCTCTTTGATGAGCATTTGGGGGTTTTTTGGCCGGATTTTATCGGGATCGGCGTCGGAGTATTTCATCAAGTAAGTAGAATATAATATATCACGACCCATTTTCCAAAAAAATAGCTACAGTTGATGTGAGATTCCACACATCGGTTGGAGAGGAGAACGAAACACTATTTATAAGAGGGTAGAAACTCTTGCTAGCAAAAACGTTTTAAAAACCTTGAGGGTAAGTCCAAAAGTGAAAGGACAATATCTGCTCGTGGTGGGCTTAGGCCATTACAAATGGTATTAGAGCCCAGCACTGGGTAATACAAGAGGCTGAGTCCCGAAAGGGTGGACATGAGGCGATGTGCCAGTAAAGACGTTAGACCCTGAAGGGGTGGATTTGATGGGGTCCTACATCAGTTAGAGAAAGGAACGAGTGCCAGCGAGGACGCTTGGCTCCGAAAGAGGTGGATTGTGAGATCTCATATCAATTGGGAAGGAAAACGAAACACCTTTTATAAGGATGTAGAAACCTAAAGCCCAAAAAACAATATCTCTTAGCTATGAGTTTGGACAGTTGATCTGTTTATTCATAAACAGGAAAGCAGGAATGGCAAGGCCACTGTGGAACGCAGCTTCTCAAATTCTAATGGCAATCGGCTACATTCTCTTAGCCATTGGCATGCCTAGTTCCTTATACATCGGCTCGATCATTGTCGGTATCTGTTACGGTGTTCGTCTCGCCATCAGTGTCCCGATCGCCTCTGAAATTTTTGGGCTCAAAGACTATGGCATGATCTACAACGTTCTGATCCTCAACCTCCCACTCGGTTCGTTCCTCTTCTCGGGGCTGCTGGCCGGGATTCTCTACGACATGGAGGCGACGAAGATAGAGGAGGGTGGGAACACGTGCATGGGAGCGCATTGTTATAGGCTTGTGTTTGTGGTAATGGCTTGTTCATGTGTGGTTGGGCTTGGCGTGGACTTGCTTTTGTTCATTAAAACTAAGAGATTGTACTCCAAAACAAGGGATGGAAGGTGATAGGTGACAAATGCCACTTTAAACGCCCTATTTAAATAAATAAGACCGCTATTTCATGCGTGTCATGATGGATCCAATCTATTATAAACGTACTAAAATGCAAAAATTGTCTATCAAAAAGTTCATTTCTATGGCCTCTTATTGTTAAGTATAGATTAATAAGTACTTATGTAAGTATCGATATCATACGACCAATGAACTCTAATTTTTACGTCGGTTTCTTGCACTTTTTGGGTAGGGTTGGATGCATAGTACTTTTGTGCTCCTGATTCATGCATGCACACATAAACTTACTAAGTGGGTTCAATAACGTACTCCTAAGCGTGATTATGGGCCTAGCCAATGTTTTTGAAAAGTCAAAAGAATTGAAAGAAACGCAAACATGAATAATATTGTGGTGTGGTGTATGTCGTGCACAACGTACTCGAGTAACATCAGATAAATAAGGTCATGGGGAATGTGTTAATCATGTATTACCCAATGTCCTCGAACCTAGCCTATAGGTATTTCAACCGTGAGTTCGCTCTCAGTTTCTTGCTCAACCCTGATAATTCCTAAGTTCAGCTCAATCGAAATTCAGAACACATGAACATATGTTATTTCATTTATCTTGTATTACTTTCTTAATTGTATGACTGTTCAACGAAATCATGTCTAAACCTAATAGCCCTAAATCGGCTCAAAATGTATTAGGGACCAAGTAGTTATCAAACCTCCTCGACCAAGTATTGTTATTTCTCTTGCCTACATGTTTTCAATGCAATTGACTTTCACAATACTTACTTCCAACATGTTTTAAATAATTTTCCTCACTCACACTTTCTAAAACATTTTCTCTCAAAACATGACTCGAGGCTTGAACGAACACTAACATTGTTTGCGAAATTCAATTTTGATACAGTTGGCTTGGTTGCTGGGTTAGAGCAAGTGCCGCATAATCGCTAGTCCCGCTTCCAAGAAAAGTGCAATTGTGAGATCCCATCTTGGTTGGAGATTCAAACACGTCTTACATCCGAACCCATTAAAACTTAGCTCAAACCAAAGCTAAAACCGAAAAGTTTCCTCCTGAAATAGGTAGAAGAACATGAACTTATAAAGGCAACTTTTAAGTGGAAGACAAAATTTTGAAGATAAATAATTGGAAGAGTAGTTGACCACCACAACCAAACACACTTTATTGTCCTTAAAAGCAAGCAAAGGGAATGTTTTTGAATGTTTTGAGGCCCACCCTTTACTTTATGGGTAAAAAGAAAAATGGAATCTTTAGATATCATTTTCATTCTTAGGTCAAATTTGTTCCACCAAAAGGGCCATTCTCTTTCCCAACACATTAATACCAAAAGCTCATCAAAATTGTTGAGGTTGCTACCCATAGCTCATAATTTGATACCACTTTGAAGCTTTAATCATTTGATGTGTTCCACTTTTTTCAATCCTAGGGTTTCCCCTCTTGGATTTTCAACTTTTGGTATAAACCCTTCTACATTACATAAATTATGTAACTATCTACTCTATAACTAGCCCGTTTCACCATTAAAAATGTATTCTTTTCGGTTTTTTAAGGATAAGATTCTAATTTGCATCCCCTAAACTGATAAAAAAAACATCCCTAAACTTTGTAGTTAAAAAAATATCCTTCCCGTTAGTTTTGGATGGAAACCGTTAGTATTTTGTTTCAAAACTACCTTTTATCTTTTAACCGTGTTTCAAAAATGCTCTTGAACTTTAAAAGTTTAAAAAGTTAAATACTCTTACTATAAGTATAGTGGGTAAAAAATACCATAAAATGTTAAAACTAGCATTAACACCCATTATGTAAATTCTTAACGTCAATATATGGAAAAAAACAAAATCTATTGATACGTCATAGATTATCTCTAAAGTTTTTAATGTCACGTTTGAAAGTTTATGAGTATTTTTGAAACGTGGTATTGACGATCCATGTTTTAAATTTTTTTAAAAGTTTAAAAGTGTTTTGAATTTAAGTTTTTAAAAAAATTAAAGGGAATTGGTGAATTTTTTGAAAATTCAAAAGTATCTATGAAACACTTTTGAAACTTGTATTTTTGAAATCGTTTCGAATGTTCAAATGTATTATCCGTTTCCATCTAAAACTAATGACAATGGTATTTTTGGGGGTTATAATTGAAAGTCACAACACCCCTAATTTAGGGAATAATCATGAGTTTTTTTATAATTAAGAAATACTCTGTGCTATTGTTACGAGGCTTTTTGGGAAGTCGAAAGCAAAGTCATGAGAGTTTACACTCAAAATGGACAATATCATCCTATTATGGAGAGTCGTGTTCATCTACCAAACTTGATACATAATAACAATAACAAAGTAGTACTCTATCGAAAAAACTTCATAGATTTAACCTATTTTATAATCTATGCTATAATTATAGCAAGATCTATGGAGGAATTCAAACATCTTGTTGAAAAATCAAGTTATTTTGATGAGTGGCATAATGATTGCATCAAATGATATACCTTTTAGCATCATATATGAAATTAGTTTGGTAGCATTCTCTATATATTGTATGGGGTTGGTATCACATAATCTCAAGAAATAATTGGTCATTATACCACAAAGGACATAGCTAGGCATGCCACAATGTCAATTTATCCTCTCTCTTTTTCCATGTTAGGGTTTATAAGTAGCTTTGGTTTTCTTGTTTCTTAATAGCTTGACAATGATGCTTTGTAAAGATGAAAGAGGTTTGCTCTTTTGGGTCCAAAGAATATCTTTTTCTCCACTTCAATACACTCCAAAATAGAATTCAAACTCTTCAAATTTGATTACTTTTGAATGTATATAGATACGTTCATCATATACCTATCGAAATCGTTATAAGAATTTCTTTTTTCCCTTTCAGAAGAAACGTTTGCATGTAAGTACACGAGAATATCGAGGAGTAAAAGATAGAATAGAAGTAGCGTGAGTGCAATATTCGAGTAGTAAAAGATGATGGATTGTTGTAATGAATGTAAAGTTGAAGACGGTACTTTACAAGTAGAATACAAATATATCTATAATGGGTTCGATTTTTTAGTGTCAATTGGTTGAGCAATGATACTATCTACTTTGGCCTGTTATGTATCGCTGTTAGTCATATGGTTTTAAAACGGATTTATTAGAGAGAGATTTTCATACTCTTGTAAGGAATGTTTCGTTCCCCTCTCCAATGAATGTGGGATCTCACAATTCACCCGCTTGGGGGCCAGCATCCTCATTGGCACACCATTCCGTGCCTAATTCTTATACCATTTGTAACAGCACAAGCCCACCACTACTAGATATTGTCTGTTTTTGCCCGTTAAGTATTGTCGTCAGCATCACAATTTTAAAACTAGTCTACTAAGGAGAAGTTTCCACAATCTTATAATAATGTTTCGTTTTCCTCTCCAACCGACATAGGATGTAACATTATTTAGAGAAACATTCAAACAAATGAAAAATATGAACTTTGGGCACTTTTGAATTAAAAATCTTAACACAATCCAACCAAGGAAACACAAGTCAAAAATTGAGTAAATATGTCTCAACTTTGTTTGTAGTTAAATGGGATGCAAATGGGGGCAAACCCAACGTGAACAACAACTCATAATTACCTTTAAAATGGGCATCCAACACCAAATGTTGCACTAAAACACAATAATGAGATCAAGGTGTAGAACACAAGCCAAAAGAGGCAAAAAGAAAGAAATTAGATTCGTTTTTTCGCTCGAAATTCTTGTTTAGACTAGGAATATAGAAACACTCCTCCGTGAGCTGAATCGGGATATGGATGTCAAGTGTCACAATCACACTCTTGAAGTAACAGGACTAACGAACAAGTCAGCCGTGAGGCTATAGACAAGCATGATTGTGACACCAATGACATTATTCCTAACCCTGTTTCCGTTGCCACCTTGGTCTCTGTTGTTACCCCGTTTACGTTTTTTTAATTTTTAACGGAAGATTGAAGCAAAAGAAAAGGGTTGAAATGGGGAGTGTGTGAAAATGGAGGGGAAGAACAAAAGAAAGAAGAAAAAAGGGAGTTTGTTTTGTGGGTGTCTCCCAAAATGGAATCACCATGTTTTTGTTCTTACAATTTAGGGTTTGAAACTTTGTATAAAAAACTAAGGGCACGTGAGAAAAGTGAAAATGGTTGGTGCTTTGAAGAGACCACACCCCTTTGCCTTCTAATCATGTGGTCTATTTTCTTATTATTTCCCTTTTTCTCTCTCCTTTTACACTTCCTTTTGTCTCCCTCTTTCTCTCTCCTCTTTATTAAATTTAGGTTAAATTATATCGACCCGAGATCTCACAATCTACTCCCTTGGGAGCCCAACGTCTTCAGTGCAGAACACCTGGGGTCCCTCTATATTAAATTTAGGTTAAATTATATCAACTCGAGATCTCACAATCTACTTCCTTGGGAGCCCAACGTCTTCAGTGCAGAACACCTAGGGTCCCTCTATATTAAATTTAGGTTAAATTATATCGACCCGAGATCTCACAATCTACTCTCTTAGGGGCTAAACGTCTTCGGTGCAGAGCACCTAGGGTCCGGCTCTGATATCATTTGTAACAGTAAAGTCCACTGATAGCAAACATTGTTTGCATTGACCCATTGGTTTTAAAACGCATATGTTAGTAAGAGGTTTCTACACCCTTATAAGGAATGTTTCGTTCTTCTCTCCAACCGACGTGGGATCTCACAATTTCGGAGCTTAATTTCAATTATCATTCATTTCAACTCAAAAGATATCGTTAACGTCATTTCATAGATCTAATTTTTATATATCAAGTTATATAGAGGATATTATATGACTTTCGAAGAGAATTTAGAGAATGTAGGAATATTTTATATAAATTAATCGTGTTTAAAATTTAAATAAAATCTTAATCAATTAAGCCTCCTAAGTAAAATATAAAAATAAAATTGTGGCATTCTAGTAATTAGGAGCAATAATCAAGGTTTAATTTTTAAAAAATAGGGTAATCTGACATAGAGCCACTCGTGCGAAAAACCCACTAATGCTAATTATTTACCCCCCTCCCTATTTTTTAATCTTTTTTTTACTATTTTAATGCCCCTTATCTTTTACTAAATTACATTTAGGGGCCTCAAAATTTGTTAAATTCCTCCCATACCCTCATTTTTTTCGATTCTAAGACGTTTCGACTAAAAAGAAGAAAAAACACCCATAGTTTCATTTTCGAGTTCAGCTACTAATCGTTCGATTTCTACCATTTTAAATACTAATTTTGTTGTTTTTTAACTATAACATGACTAGTAAAAACTAGTCGTGTTATGGTTAAAAACTCACATTTTACTTTCTTTTTCCTTTTTTTTTTTTTTTTCAGAGTTCAACTGATATAAGAAGGAAAGATCGAAACTTTATCCTTATAAGAGATAATAAGAGTCTTATTTACTTATCTATGATCGGTGAGTATCTGACTCTTGAAATGATAATGAATATCTTAATCTAATGTAAGAGGGAAAGATAAGATCGATTAATATAGACATTTGAAAGGATAATTAATATCTTAATATCGATGAACAATTAAAAAAAAAAGTTTTTTAAATATTGAGATTAATTTATTATAAGGGTCACCAAAATTCCTCTCGAAGTTCAAACACACAGGCTTTTCCCACATTTGCAGAGCCCACATGGTGCCTTTTTGTAGTGTATAAATGGCCACACTCTTCTATTACTTACACTTCACTCCCTTCTCACATTCCCTCTAATAAGCACAGATTCCACTGGTAATGGCCACAACAACCGATAAAGCGGTGGTGGAGACAGTTATTGCCGGAAATTATGTCGAAATGGAGGCCGACGGCAACCCCAACACCGTCAAATCCAAGCTCTCCAAGCTCTTCTGGCATGGCGGTTCTGTTTATGACGCCTGGTTTAGCTGCGCTTCAAATCAGGTATACCCCATTTCGATTTTGCCCTTATTAGCCATTGATTTCTGGGGTTTGATCATTTTGGCCCCTTAGGTTGCTCAAGTTCTGCTTACTCTGCCCTACTCGTTTTCCCAACTGGGAATGCTGTCTGGAGTTCTGTTTCAGCTCTTTTATGGCTTGCTTGGTAGCTGGACTGCCTATTTGATTAGTGTACTCTATGTTGAATATAGAACTAGAAAAGAAAGGGAAAAAGTTGATTTCAGAAACCATGTCATTCAGGTTCATAAACTCATCTTTTGTCTTGTAATCAACCCATTTTGGAGCCTTGATTTCATGGGATTCTTGATGTTTTTGTGTTCTTCCAGTGGTTTGAAGTTCTTGATGGGTTGCTTGGAAAGCATTGGAGGAATGTGGGTTTGGCTTTTAATTGCACTTTTCTTCTGTTTGGATCTGTCATTCAGCTAATAGCTTGTGCAAGGTAGTGTGTTCATGGCATTCATCTTGTTCTAGTTCTTGTTTGATCGTGTTTTTTGATTCTTTTAATGTTGTTTGTAGTAATATCTATTATATAAACGACAACCTAGACAAGAGGACTTGGACATATATCTTTGGAGCTTGCTGTGCCACCACTGTGTTCATTCCTTCATTTAGAAACTACAGAATTTGGTCTTTTCTTGGTCTTTTGATGACTACTTACACTGCTTGGTACCTCACCATTGCCTCCATTCTTCATGGACAGGTATCAGACATTCCCATAGACAGCATTTTGTGAAAAAAACATGGGGTTTGTTTGGTTTGATGTTTGGTGATTTGGTTTTTGTAGGTGGAGGGAGTTAAGCACTCTGGTCCAACTAAGTTGGTGCTTTACTTCACTGGGGCTACGAACATTCTTTACACATTTGGTGGACATGCTGTTACTGTGTAAGATAATCTTAAAAGCTTTTGATGTTGTTAATGTTTTTTTGTTGTTGGTTTTGTTGCTGTCTTCATGTTGCTTATGTTTGTTTGTTGGGCGTCTCCGGTGGGTGTGGCGTTTGAAAATGTCAAAACTTCATTGTTTGTTTGTTGTCATCTATGAGAGATCTCTTGGGACTTTTTGGTCGGTGTTGCCATTTTAAGTTTCTCTATGCACCCAGTAGTTGTGATGGGAACTGAGAACGAAACATTCCTTGTAAGGGTGTGGAAACTTGTCCCTAGTAGAGACTGATGGTGATAGGTAACAAGCCGAAGCGGACGATATCTATTAGCGGTGGGCTTGGGCTATGACAAATGGTATCAGAGCCAGATATTGGGCGGTGTGTCAGTGAAGACACTGGACCCTAAAGGGGTGGATTGTGAGATCCCACGTTGGAGAGAGTAACAAACATTCCTTATAAGGGTGTGGAATCTCTCCCTGGTAGACACGTTTTAAAACTGTGAGTCTAACAACAATACGTAACGGGCCGAAATTGACAATATCTACAAATGTTACAGAGCCGGACACCAGGTGGTGTGTCAGCGAGGACGCTGGCCTCTAAGGGGTGGATTGTGAGATCCCACATCCGTTAGAGAATAGTATGGAACATTCCTTTTAGGGTGTTGAACCTCTCCCTAGTAGAGGCATCTTAAAGCCGGCTATACATGACGGACCGAAGCGGACAATATCTGTTAGTGGACAATATTTGTTAGTTGGTAACTTGTACGGTTACACCACACTTTTGTCAACTGAGTTGTCCTTATCAGCTGAGAGAGAGAGCAGAAAAGATATCCTCTTTTCTTGGGGAAAATCCCTTTGTTCTTTCTTCTGTTTAACAATAGACATTGAAAGTGAAGTCTCTATTTCATTCTCTTTTATCATAGAGAATCATCTGAAAAAGTAAAAGGGAGAAACTCAGAGAGCCTCCATACCTTACTGTTATTCTCCGCTACCCCAAACAAGCTCCAACCTTTATGAACTGGATCATCAAACAAAGCTTAAAAACTCCAATTTGTTAATAAAAGCTGTTTGGTTGGTGGGAAAATGCAGGGAAATCATGCACGCAATGTGGAAGCCACAGAAATTCAAGGCAATCTACTTGGTAGCAACAGTGTATGTGCTAACACTGACACTCCCATCAGCAGCCGCCGTGTATTGGGCATTCGGAGACATGCTTCTTAATCACTCCAACGCCTTCTCCCTTCTCCCAAGATCGCCCCTCAGAGACATGGCTGTCATCTTGATGCTCATCCACCAGGCAACCATCGCCGCCATGTCCTTCACTTTGTAGCTCTCTTGATATTGATCTTAACAGTGCGTTTGTTTGTAATTGTTGCAGTTCATCACGTTTGGATTTGCTTGCACTCCGCTCTACTTTGTGTGGGAGAAAGCCATTGGAATGCACGAATGTAAGAGCTTGTGCAAAAGGGCAGCTGCGAGATTGCCTGTGGTCATTCCTATCTGGTTTTTGGCTATAATCTTCCCTTTCTTTGGTCCTATTAACTCCACCGTTGGATCTCTCCTTGTTAGCTTCACAGTTTACATCATCCCTGCTTTAGCTCACATGTTCACCTTCCGATCGTCTGCTTCCCGTGAGGTATGCTACACTGGAATGTTACTCTCTCTCTGTCTGTGTTGATTTTTGTAACGCGTGGTCTTAGTCTAGCAGACAAGACAGCGGCTCGTTCTCCTATGTATTTGTCTTGGTATTGGTTTTCGATCAAATGAGTTGTTTAGTGTTCATAATGCGATGAGGGTGAAAAGAAGAGGCACGAGATTCGTTGTTTTTTCTCCTCTGCCATATGCATGCCATGCGACAGAGTATCTGTCCGTACCTCTGTTTTTTTGACAGTCCAACTGCTGAGTTTGATGGCTGTTTTAGATGATCTTGGGTTTTGTTGTGTTTTGCAGAATGCAGTGGAGCAACCTCCAAGGTTCACCGGAAGATGGGTCGGAGCATACGTGATCAACGCGTTCGTGGTCGGTTGGGTATTGGTCGTTGGGTTTGGGTTTGGCGGGTGGGCTAGTGTGACCAACTTCATACATCAAATCGACACATTTGGGCTTTTCACCAAGTGTTACCAATGCGCTCTCCCACCATCATCGACAGTAAACGTCACGGCACCGCCACCGCCACCGCAGCACCACCACCATCCGGGTACCCATTAATGATTGAAGGGAGCAGAATCATGAAATTGTTGAGGTTAAGGAAAGGATGATTGGGATGTGTTTTCTTTGCTCGTACTGCTGCAGCTTTTGGTTTGATTAGAAAAGAGGGGGAAATTCAGAGTTGGCGAATGTCGCTCTTTTTCATCCAAAATAGTACCATTTTCCTTATCATTCTGTCTCTTTACTTTGGCGTTGGGGCCTCCTCTCACTTTATGGTACCTAAAAGAGGAAGCCTCAGAAATTTTTGCACTCAATCACTAACTAAAACATGATTTTCTCTCAAGAATCACAAAAAAACTCAAAAGGGTTCTTAGAATTCACCATTGAAAACCATCAGATCGAAGTAAAAAAGGCAAAGTGATAGAGAATGAGTGGCTACTGTAGAACAAACCACACAGACAAAACTTGCTCTGTTTTACTCTGTTCTACAGAGACGCTTGTTGTTCTTGAAGAACAAGAAGCAATTTCATGATTCTCAATACCACTATGAGTATCCATTCATCACATTCATAATCAAAAGTGATATCAACACTCTAAGAGGTTGATATCAACAAAAGAGAAAGCACTTAATTTCTTTCCAACCTGCAAATTTCCCTTTACAAGTGGGCAATAATTGCGAAGGAAAAAGGGAATGAGAATTAATATGAAGAAAACATGATGAGAGATAGAACAGAACATTGATTCATTGAAAACCAGGAGGCATTGTATAAGAAATAGTTGTATCAACAGTTAAAGAAACAGAGAGAATCAAGGAAAAATCTCTTGTTCTAAGGATCGCTGAAACAAACATCATGATATCACATGATCGTCGTCATCTTCATATCATTAACACCCAAAAGACAATAAACAGAAACTAAACTGATGGAAATCCATGTGAAAGAAAGGAAGAAACTACTCAAATCCTGTTAAAAAGATGACCTACAGATCCCAGTAAGAGTAGATCGGAACTGGGATGAACGGTGAAGATTGAAAATCGAACAAAACACCCCCAGATTCAAGCAATCAAACAAGCGCGATCATCAACGCCCACTGCTGGGACACTCTCTAGCAAAATGCCCAGATTCGCCGCAGCTATAGCAGTTTCCGCCGCCACCGCCACCGCCTCCGCCTCCGCCTCCGCTGTACCTATCTCCACCGCCTTGAGATCCACTCTGGTAGCAGTCTCTAGCCATATGCCCAGCCTCACCACACTTAAAACAAGCACCACCACCACCACCACCGCCACCGCTACCATAACCCCCACCATACCCACCGCCTCCACTACCACCGTATAAACCTCGCCCACCGCCGCCGCTACCTCCATTAAACCCATACCCACCACGTCTCCCTCTTCCACCTCCGCCGCCTCCATACCCACCACCTCCACCACCGCCGTACGAACCACCTCCGCCGCCGCCTCCACCGCGACTACCCTGCACAGATGATTCTCCAGGGCCAGTGACATCCACGGCCTTCGAGCGACCATCAGCCTCCGCCTCGATCTGAAACTCGACATCCTCGCCGACGCCGAGACTTCGGAAACCCTCGGATCTAATCGAGGACTGATGAACGAAAAGATCTTCACCTCCCTCGTTGGGAGAGATGAAGCCATAGCCCTTCTGGTCACTGAACCACTTCACTTTTCCACTAACCCTTTCTCCCATTTCTCGATTTCTTCCTCACAACCCAACAACTGAAAAACCCTAATCTCCACTTTCTTTTCTCTCTCTATTTTCTCGCTCTATAAGAGAAATGGGGTTTATATATATATATATATATATATATATAAAAGAAAAGAGAAACGTACTTTGTGAATCGAAAAGCTTGGAAACGGGAAGAGCGCCCCGTCATCCGTAAACGACGCTTTTTCCATTTGTGATTTTGTGGGGTCACGTTATTCCATGTTGACCGTCCGATTCTCAGCTACGCCGGGAAGTTTCCGACGAGATCTAACGACCAGGGCTCTTCCTCTCCTCTGCGTTAGATTGGAGCATTTCGCCGTGCGATTTGCGACGGAATTTTAACGGCTAGGGGTAATTTCGGGAATTCACTCCTAAAATATCTTCTTTGCCGTTTTTTAATCCATTTTTCTAATTTTTTATTTGGAAATAAATTACATGACTTTATCTTCTACACCAAAATTAAAAAATAAACGCATAATTAAATCAATTATATATATATATATATATGTATATAGTGGGCTTTGACTGTTATAAATGGTATTAGAGCTAGACATTGAGCGATGTGCTAGCGAGAACGTTGGCCCCTAAAAGGGTAGATTGTAAGATCTCACATTGATTGGAGAGGGGAACGAACATTCCTTATAAAGGTGTGGAGACCTCTTCTTAATAGACGTATTTTATAACCATGAGGCTGATAGCGATACGTAATGAGCCAAAAATGGACAATATTTACTAGTGTGGACTTGGACTGTTACACTAATCATGAAAGCAAGATACATGGGCGTGCAACTACAAACAACACGTCCTAAACAAGCATTACCGTAACATGACACCTATTGTGAGAGGCTCCTTGCATCGAAAGAGTAGTTGTTCTCCATAAGAGGGCACCTATAATGGTTGCTACCTAGGAGCGGGGCAAAGAAAGTCAGTAAATAGGGAGTTCCAATGTGAACCAACAGAAAGAACTTCAAATATTGTCAATGATTCGAAGTTTTGTAGAGTGGAATTGTGCAGTACCAGACACAAGATGTAATAGTCCAAGTCCACCATTAGTAGATATTGCATATTTTGACCCATTACGTATCACTGTCAACCTCACGATTTTAAAACACGTCTACTAAAAATAGGTTTTCACATCCCTAGAAGAAATGTTTTGTTCCTCTCTCCAATCGATATGGGATCTCATAATTGAAAAACGTCCTCTCCCTAATAGATGTGTTTTTAAAATTGTGAGGCTGACAGAGATACGTAACTAGCCAAAATGGATCATATCTACTAACGGTGGACTTGAACTATTACAAATGGTATCATAGCCAAACACAGAGCGGTGTGCCAACGAGTATGCTGGCCTCCAAGGGGATGAATTGTAAGATCTCACATCAGTTGGAGAGGAGAACGAAACATTCCTTATAACAGTACGGAAGCATCTCCCTAATAGATTCATTTTTAAATTGTGAACCTGACGACGATGCGTGACAAATCAAAAGAACTTGAAAATTTAGTTATTTTTGTTTGAATTTGTTTGAAAATCCACATGACGTGCATATTGGCTATCACATTTGCCCTAAATCCCTTTTATTATTCCTTTTGACGGAAAATTACTCACGGTTGGCGTGTAAGTATGAGGCATTAGTGATTCTCGAGTACATATAGAGTTTATTAGAGTTATCCTGTAATATCAGTGTGAGACTCCACGTCGGTTGGAGCAAAAAATGAAGCATTCTTTATAAGGATGTAGAAACCTCTCCTTAACATACGTGTTTTAAAAATTTTGAGAAGAAACTCGAATGAGGAAGCCCAAAGAGGACAATATTTGCTAATAGAGGGCTTGAGCTGTTACAAATAGTATCAGAGCCAAACACGGGGTGATGTGCTAGCGAGGAGGCTGAGTCCCGAAGGGGGATGGACATGAGGTAGTGTGCCAGCAAGGACGCTGGGCTTCGAGGGGGGTGGATTGTGAGATCCCATATTGGTTGGGTAGGAGAACAAATTCTTCTTTACAAGGGTGTGAAAATCTCTCCCTAGCAGACGCGTTTTAAGAACCTCAAGGAAAAGATTGAAAGAGAAAGCTCAAAGAGGACAATATTTGTAGCGGTGGGACTTGGGTTGTTACAAATGGTATCAAAACCAAACATCGGGCGGGTGTGCCAGTGAGGATGCTGAGTCTTGAAGGGGGGTAGATTGTAAGATCCCACATCGGGTGAAAAAAATATGAAGTATTTTTTTATAAGGGCGTGGAACCTCTTTGCTGCAAATGCATTTAAAAACGTTAAGGGGAGGCCCAAAAGAAAATTCCAAAGAAGACAATATCTACTAGCTTACTGCTTAGACTGTTACAATCAGGTTTTTCACGTTGGAAGGTTTTATAAACTTAAAACTTCATCCCATGGTCATGTCACAAATACTTTTAAGTAGTTATGTGGGTGAATTTACTCGATTCTCGGGGTTATCATTGAAAGTTAGCCGTAATATTAATAAGGTGTATCTTCTTTTTCAGTAGCTCAACAAAGTTAAACGTGTGTAGCTAGTTCAGAACAATTCTATGTTGGGTGACCTCCTAGGATGCATGTGAGTAAGAACAAAACATGTTGGAAAAACTCGTATCGATTTACACGAGGTTAATTTTTAATTTTAAAAAATAAAAAAAAATAAGTTTTAATATTTGAAGACAAAAATTATTATCCTAGTTAAAGAAAAGAATAAATTTTTCCAAGTCAAATGCTTACTTTCCAATAAGAAATACCTTTGAATGGCTTTTTCCAAATCTATTTAAAAAAATAATAATAAAATTTCAGCCACGTGAAACACCCGTGGCCCTCGAACGCATCAACGATCACCGTTCAATTCGCCCACCAACAATCCACGAACGGTCCAGATTCAGTCCACATCATATCCACGTCATCAAGATTTGCGATTTAATCCTCCCTCTCCAACCGTTGGATGAAAAGGCTGAGATGAAATGTGAGCGGTCGATCAAAGTCTTATCTCTAATTTCTTCGTATTTTCATGTGGTGAGGTAGATAAGCATACAGAGAAGAAAGAGTAAGAAATTTGAAAGAAAATTTTCTTCCTCTTTTTCTTAATAATCTTGAACAATCACAGACTTCCTTTCTCTCTCAACTTTTTCTCTACCTAAAAGCTCTCTCTCTCTCTCTCTCTCTCTCTCTCTCTTTCCCACCTTCTTAATCCGGTGAGTTTCTGATTCTTTTACTGAATGCAACTATTTGATGTTCGTTTGTTTGTTTTCTTTTGGATTCTTTCTGCTTTTGTTTTGATCCATGTGAAATCCTGTTCTAAACATTGTTGCTCATTGAGGATCTAATGGCTTTGGGATAGTGTTTGAATTAGCAGGACTTGGGTTGGGCGTTAAAATGTGATTAACTGTCAATTTCTGGATTTGGGCACTAGGGTTTTTGATTTTAAAGCTTTTTGAATTCTGGGTTTGTGTTGATTTTGCCATTTTGTTCTTGTTTGGATCGTTGTTGTTTTTGGTTTGATTTGGGTTTTGGTGCGTGTAGAACTTTGTGGCTGAGGTTTTAGATTTGTGATGGAAAATGGGGTTGAGATTGTTGATGCTTTGCACCATGGAGAGACTAAATTTGTGGAAGATGGTGTAGATGAAAGAGTTGTAGTTGGTTCTTGTGAATCTAAGGTTACTGAAAAGGAAGATGGGAAAGAGCATTTGATTGAGCAGAGTTCAAAATATGGTTCTGTGAATGGAGATGTTGCTGAAGAAGAAGTCTATGGTTTTGAATCTGGATTAATTTCTGATCATCTTAATGGTGCCCGCGATGAAGATAAGTTTGAAGAGGCGATACAGGCTTCTCGTGGAGTGAATGAAAACACGGCGGTGGAGCAAGATGTGATTTCGGGAAAGGAGAAGGAGGACTTGGGTGGTAATTTGGTTGACAATGTAGCTGTGGCTACTAAAGTTGATGAGAGAGGAATTGAAGAGGAAGCAGTGAGTTCGGATTTGAATGAGTTGAATTTTAGTAGAGATGATTTAGGAAAGGAAACATCGGATAACGGTGCTAGCCCAGAGGTTGGAGTGTTGAAGGGTGAGGATTGGGATGATCCGAAATTTGGTTCTATGAGTATGAAGTCTGAAAAGGAAGACAACTTGGTGAATAAGACTGCTGATATGGTAGAGGGTACGAAGCTGGATTCTACTAGCAAGATTCGTACTGAAAATGGCAATGGTGTGGAATTGAAGAAGAAGAGATTAGGTATGGAGTCGACAGACCATGATGAGAAGACCGACGAGCCGTTAAATGCACCTGCTGTCCTTGATTTGGACTATCAAGATAATATGAATGGTGAGCTAAAGGATGATTCTCCTAATGCAGATCTAGAACTGCCGGGCCATGGGAATGAAGAAATGAAAAAGGCTTCAGCTGGTATCGATTTGAACGAGGATAATAACGATGAAGAAAGCTCTTCGATGTGCATGACTACCACGAATCAGGATCACAGGATTGAGGAAGTGAAAGATGCTTCTACTGGGAAAGACTCAGACGAGCAGTCTGCAGAATCTTGTGAATTGAATGGTACTACGTCTGTCGATGAACATAAACCTGTGTGTGAAATTAAAATTTCGATGGAGACGGTTAAGGATATCTCGGCCTCTGAGAAGATAGCTGATGAGAAAATTGAGAAGATACAGGGCGGTGAAAGTGATATGACTGTGAAGGAAAACATTATGTCTGGACGTCAGCGTCCTGCTGATAGTTTCAATAATGGCCCCGACATTGGAGGGGTCGAAAAGACAGAGAGGAAAGATAAGGTTGGGCAGGACAAAACTCAAGTGAACAGGAACCCAGAAATTCAGCCTGTATCAATCATTGCTTCATCATCTGGAAAGTCTACAAATCCCTCTCCTCCTGCCCGTCCAGCTGGTCTTGGGCGTGCTGCTCCATTATTGGAACCTACCCCTCGGGTGGTGCAGCCGCCTCGAGTTAATGGTACTGTATCTCATGTTCAAATGCAACAAATTGATGATCCTGTTAATGGGGATGCCGAGGAAAATGATGATACTCGTGAGCAACTCCAGATGATAAGAGTGAAATTCTTGCGTCTTGCACACAGGCTTGGGCAAACTCCGCACAATGTTGTTGTGGCACAAGTTCTATACCGTCTTGGATTAGCTGAGCAACTTCGAGGAAGAAATGGTGGTCGGGTTGGTGCCTTTAGCTTTGACCGTGCTAGTGCCATGGCAGAGCAGCTGGAGGCAGCTGGGCAGGAACCACTTGATTTCACTTGTACAATCATGGTTCTTGGAAAGACGGGTGTGGGTAAAAGCGCTACCATCAACTCCATATTCGATGAAGTTAAATTCAGTACTGATGCTTTTCAAATGGGCACAAAAAAGGTTCAAGATGTGGTGGGAACTGTGCAGGGGATCAAAGTGCGAGTCATCGACACTCCTGGTCTTCTTTCTTCTTGGTCAGACCAGCGCCAAAACGAGAAGATCCTTCTTTCTGTTAAGCGCTTTATAAAGAAGACGCCTCCAGATATTGTTTTGTACCTTGATCGGTTGGACATGCAATGCCGGGATTCGAGTGACATGCCTCTCTTGCGTACAATTACTGAAATATTTGGACCTTCAATATGGTTCAATGCAATTGTGGTTCTTACTCATGCAGCATCTGCTCCACCCGATGGTCCAAATGGTACTGCTTCTAGTTATGATATGTTCGTCACGCAGCGATCTCATGTTGTACAGCAAGCTATACGCCAGGCTGCAGGGGATATGCGACTTATGAATCCGGTCTCGTTGGTGGAGAATCACTCTGCTTGCAGAACAAACAGAGCTGGGCAAAGGGTATTGCCAAATGGTCAGGTTTGGAAACCTCATCTGTTATTACTCTCGTTTGCATCCAAGATTTTGGCCGAAGCTAACACTCTTTTGAAGTTGCAAGATAGTCCTCCCGGAAGGCAATTTGCTCCTCGGTCGAAGTCACCTCCTTTACCGTTCCTTCTCTCCTCCCTTCTTCAATCCAGACCTCAAGTGAAACTGCCAGAAGAACAGTTTTCTGATGATGATGGTCTTGAGGATGACCTTGATGAATCATCAGATTCCGAAAATGAATCTGAATATGATGAATTGCCACCTTTTAAACGATTAACGAAGGCACAGATGGCAAAGCTCTCCAAAGAACAGAAAAATGCCTACTTTGACGAGTTGGAATACAGGGAAAAACTTTTTATGAAGAAGCAACTAAAAGAAGAGAAAATGAGAAGGAAGATCATGAAGAAAATGGCTGCGGAGGCAAAACGTCAACCCAGCGACTATAGTGAAAACGTAGAAGAAGATAGTGGTGCTGCGGCATCCGTTCCAGTTCCCATGCCCGATTTGGCATTACCTGCTTCCTTTGATTCTGATAATCCCACTCACCGGTATCGTTATCTTGATTCCTCTAACCAGTGGCTAATTAGGCCCGTACTCGAAACACATGGATGGGATCACGATGTTGGATATGAAGGCATAAACGCAGAGAAGTTGTTTGTCATAAAAGATGCAATACCCATCTCTTTTAGTGGTCAAGTTACAAAGGATAAGAAGGATGCAAATGTTCAAATAGAGATGAACAGTTCAATAAAGCATGGGGAGACTAAATCATCCTCCATTGGTTTTGATATGCAAACTGTTGGGAAGGATTTGGCCTATACGCTACGAGGTGAGACGACGTTCATTAATTTTAGGAAGAACAAAGCAATTGCTGGTCTATCAATTGCTCTATTAGGTGACGCCTTATCTGCAGGATTCAAAGTTGAGGACAAATTGATTGCTAATAAGCGATTTCGTTTAGTTGTGACCGGGGGTGCAATGACTGGCAGAGGAGATTTAGCTTATGGTGGCAGCCTGGAAGCTCAATTGAGAGATAAAGATTATCCTTTGGGTCGTTCACTTTCAACTCTCGGGCTTTCGGTCATGGATTGGCATGGAGATCTTGCTATCGGTTGCAACGTACAATCTCAAGTTCCCGTTGGACGATCTACAAACCTGATTACTCGCATGAATTTGAATAACAGGGGAGCAGGGCAAGTCAGCTTTCGGTTAAACAGCTCCGAACAGCTTCAGATCGCTATTGTTGGTCTCCTTCCTCTACTCAGAAAGCTTCTGGGTAGTTATCAACAGTGGCAGTATGGACAATGATGGAATTTAGTTTACAGTTGCAGCTGAATTTTTGCATATAGGTATAATAATGATGGCGATTGGACGTCTCATACCGGTTAGCTTCAAATGCAAGTGATTCTAAGCTTTGCTCCTTCCTTCTTTCCACCCCCACAAGCTTTCTTCTTCTTCTGTAGTGCTTTTAGGCATCGTTGTTAGATATCATATTTGGTAATTTTGTTCTCATTGAGCTGCTGATCATGTTGTGTTTCTTGTTAAATTAAGTTATGTTTTTATGCAAGATGTATTCCTTTTTTCCTTTGCAATCCTCTTACTGTCGTTCTATTTACTGTGCTCGTATCCAGCGTATACAAAGATGAAACGATGAAACCGATTAAACCCATGTCGACCCTTTTCTTATTTTTCATGCTTGAAGTTTTTATTACTGATAATGCATCTTTTTTAATATTTCCAAACTTTGCTCTTGCCATTTCCAATGATGATTCATTTTGATAAATCTAAAGATCGTTCGAGTCACTGTCCTCATGTTTCAGGTTCTAGCCAGTGCCACACATTTGGTGAATAGTCATTGTCAATCTGGTCGGTTGTTCATGGAAGCTTCGAGTCGTTTTCAGTGACCAGCTGAGGTACCAGCGGCCGTGTGGCCTATGAAGATGATGGCAGCTGATCTGCTTTGTTTGATTCAGCTATAATCACAGGCATCTTCTCTTCTCTTTCTCTTTAGATGCATTATTATAAACTTCCATTAAGAATTGCCTGCTTACTACATGCCAATGCCTATACTGTTCATGAGTCCATATCACTTTTAGCTTGATGTTGTTGTCTGATCCTATGAACTTTTGTGCTTTGTTTAATCAGCTTTTTGCTTTTTATATATGTGTGACATCCCACGTTGGTTGGGGAGGAGAACGAAACACCTTTTATAAGGGTATGAAAATCTTTCCCTAGCAGACGCATTTTAAAGCCTTGAGGGGAAGCCCAAAGAGAGCAATATCTGCTAGCGGTGGGTTTGGACTCTTACAAATGGTATCAGAGCCAGACACGGGGCGATGTGCCAGCGAGGAGATTGTTTCTCGAAGGGGGCTAGACATGAGACGGTGTGCCAGTAAGGACGCTGGGCCCTAAAGGGGGGTGAATTGTGATATCCCACATTGGTCAAGGAGGAGAACAAAGAACCCTCTACAAGGGTGTGAAAACCTTTCCCTAGTAAACGCATCTTAAAGCCTTGAGGGGAATCTCAAAAGGGAAAGCCCAAATAAGACAATATCTGCTAGCAGTGAGCTTGGACTCTTACAAATGGTATTAGAGCCAGACACCGTGCGATGTGCAAGCGAGGAGGTTGTCCCCCGAAAGAGGTAGGCATGAGGCGGTGTGTCAGTAAGGACGCTGGGCCCCGAAGGGGGTGGATTTAGTGGGGTCCCACATCAATTGGAGAAAAGAACGAATGACAGCGAGGACGCTGAACCCTGAAGGGGGTGGATTATGATATCCCATATTGGTTGGGGAGGAGAACAAAACATCTTTTATAAGGGTGTTGAAACCTTTCCCTAGTAGACGTGTTTTAAAGCCTTGAGGGGAAGCCCGAAAGAGAAAGTCTAAAGAGGATAATATCTGCTACCGATGAGCTTGGACGGTTACAATTGGTAGGTTTGTAAGATGTATCCATTGGCTACAAAAATAGGCGAGGGAACCAAGAAAAGCAAAATGGTCAAAAACAAGAGGAATAAAAGAATGAAGTATTTTTTTTGAAGCATTTTATATCAATGGACAATGGAGAAGCCAAAATGAATCTGATTTCTCTTCCAAAGAATATATACAAAATTTTAAATGCCCATCTAATTCCCTTGGCTCACTTCGAATATCTTGCTTACATGTTGTGTAATTCTTTCCATTGTATATTTGATATTCATTATAATATTTCGTGTGATACAGCTGGCCATCACTCGTATTGATGATCGATATATTTAGAACTTAAGTTCTTGTTTGATAATGACTTCTGTATTTTGAAAACTGTTCTTGTTTTCTTGTAATTTAAGCGTGTGGTTATTTTTCTAGAAACTACGTTGAAAAAGGGTATCTGGAGCGATTTTAATAATTGAGTCACACTGAAAAGTCTCAAGAAGAATTTGTGGTACATAAGTCAGAACAATTATATTCGTTGGTGCGAGACCTTTTATATGGAACTAAAAGGAAAGCAATGAAGGTTGAGGTCCAAGCTTAAAATATCGAAACATTGTAGTGACCTGATGACTAAAAATGACTCGGGAAACGTGATTCCTTGCTAGAAAATATTCGAAAACGCCCAATTTTGTGAATCTAACTGTCAATGAGCCCTCGTAGGAAGGGTTGTTCAAAGGTTGTTGGTTCAAAGGTTGCTACTCGACTTCACCCTATCGTCAATCACACGGGAGGAATTCGTCGGCACGAGAGAGAGAGAGAGACGATGGTGGAGAGTGGCTGGAGATCATCCTAAATGTTTTTTTCTTAAAATCCAAACCCTAATTTTGTGGTCAAAACTTTAATATTCTTTTGACCAAGCCAAAAGGTAAAAAATTTCCAATTATCGTCGTTTGACCAAAATTTTCCACCGACTTCAATTCGACGAGCTCAATGAACTTAAATTAATGAAACTTGTATATAGAGGTTTGGACTAGAGTAAACATTATGATACCTATGTGAATTGGCAAAGACGACTTCCCCTATTCACAACCGATGTGGGATCTCACAATTCACTCCCTTGGGGGCCAGCGTCCTCGCTGACACACTGTCCAGTGTCTGGCTTTGGTAACGACGTATAACAGTGTGGATATCTCTCTCTAATAGACGTGTTTTAAACTTATGAGGTTGATAACGGTACGTAATTGATCAAAGCGAACAATATCTACTAAAGGTGGAATTGGGCTTGGTCTGTTTCGGTATCAAATTCACACAAGATTCTTAATATATTAGCTTATTATCATGTATGGAAAGAATCTATTCTGTTCCCACTTTGAGAAGTCCAAAAGAACCTTTACCCTCCCTTTGTGGCCATTATATTAGATTGTTTTGAGCCCTTTGCCGTGAGCAATAAACCAGTTCTCTTCTTCTTCTTCCTTCTTCATCCTCGATCTTCTTCTGTACAATCAAAAGCTTAAAAGTTGCAACAATGGCGTCCAAGAGAATATTGAAGGAGCTTAAAGACTTGCAGAGAGACCCACCAACTTCTTGTAGTGCAGGTGAATTAGGGATACTTTATGATCACAAAAGTTTAATTTTTGTTTCTACTTTTCCTTTTATAACATTTTTCGTGTTAAATAATCGAAGATTGAGCTTCGTTCATTAACGTTTGATATGGTAACTGTGAGATCCCACATTGGTTGGAGAGGGGAACGGAACATTCCTTATAAGAATATGGAAACCTCTTCTTAGCATACGCGTTTTAAAATCGTGAGGCTAAAGACGATATGTAACAGGTCAAAGCGGACAATATCTGCTAGTGTTGGCCTCGGGCTGTTACAAATGATATCAGAGCCCATGGGCGGTGTGCCAGCGAGGATGCTGGCCCCCCCATGGAATGTTTTGTGAAATCCTACATCGATTGGAGAGAGGAACGAAGTGTTCCTTATATGGGTGTGGAAAACTCTCTTTAGCATACGGGTTTTAAAATTGTGAGGCTGATGACAACGCGTAACGAGCTAAAACGGGCAATATCTGACGACCACGCATAATTATCTTATTCTTGGTTTTTGAAAATTGAGTTTGATTTTCCACGATTTCTTTACCACCACTTTTATTTTTTAAGGAAAATTTTGAATATCTAAGGATGTTCAAACGACTCGACGAACTTATTAGGGTTCAATTAGTTCAAATAAATGAAAACTTTAAGCGTTAGGTTGGTTCATGAATTTGAGTTTATGCTCGTGTATTTTTCAGGTCCAGTAGCTGAGGATATGTTTCATTGGCAAGCAACTATTATCGGTCCAAATGATAGTCCCTATGCCGGTGGAGTTTTTCTTGTCTCCATTCATTTTCCTCCCGATTATCCTTTCAAGCCTCCTAAGGTTGCCTTTAGAACACGAGTGTTTCATCCGAACATAAACAGCAACGGCAACATCTGCTTGGATATCCTCAAGGAACAATGGAGTCCCGCACTAACGATATCGAAAGTAAGTTCATTTCAACTTTAAATCTTCATACCTGTAAACAAAGAAAAGATCAATCAAAACCCGTTTAGTTAAAGAGTTTCATGAGTCCACTTGTCGACCAGATGAACGCATTAACAATTCGATTCGTATCGATACTCAAGAAATCGAATTTTGCAGGTTTTGCTATCAATATGCTCACTATTAACTGATCCAAACCCAGATGATCCACTGGTTCCAGAGATTGCTCACATGTGCAAGACTGATAAAGTCAAATATGAATCCACCGCTAGGAGCTGGACCCACAAATATGCGATGGGTTAACTATTCACTTTGTATTATTGATGTTTGTTCACTACTTTAATGATAATTATTATTGACGTCATAAATATTCTAAATAACGAACAAAAAAAATGATTTAAAATTTTTTTGTCTTTATTTGTATGTGTACAAACTTGTATAAATGGTTCCGTTAATCTCACGATTCATCCCTCTCTTAAGGTCAGCATTCTCGTTGGCACACCGCCTAGTGTTTGGTTCTGATTTTGTTTGTATAGTTCAAGCTCATCGTTAGCCGATATTGTCTACTTTGGCCCGTTACTATCGTCGTCTGCCTCATAGTTTAGGAAGAGGTTTGAATTGTTTCTTTCTTCTGTCCAAATTAGTACAGGGATCTCACATAAAATTAGTACACTTGAAATTAACTCGAAAAATTGAGGTCAAATCGAAAAAGTTAAACTGGTTCAATCAAGTTGTCGCCTTCAACTCATTGTTAGTATCACGTTTTAAAAATACTCATGAACTTTCAAAAGTAACGTTAAAATTTTTTGAGATAATCTATGAGGTGTTAGTAAACGATTTTCGTCCATATATTAACAATAAGAAATTTTTTTCATAAAAGTAAAGGGTGTGTTAATGCTAATTTTAAAATTTTCATCTGTATTTTTTTAACATAGTACCATCAGTAATGACATTTTTAAACTTTTTTAAAACGTTCAGAGTACTAATAAAACTCTGTAAATTAACAGTAAAGTATTTTTTTTTTAAGTTTAAGGATATTATTAAATTCTTCTCGAGATAAAATAGAAAGTTTATGGATATTTTTATTAATTTAGTTTAATAATGACTATCTAATTTTTTTTTTTTTTTTTGAATTATTTTTTGGAGAAGGTAATGTTATTTGTTCGAGCTACCAAAACTAAGTTTTGTTAGGTAACTATGTGGCTAATTCTTGTTACGTAAAAGGAAGGCGCGTGTCTATTTAAGAATATGTGTTCTATAGAAGATTATCCTTAAACGAGTATCATTTCTTAAGAACATCCTATCAAAATAAAAACTCAGTTGATTGAATTCGTCGTTTTTTTATTTTGTTTTCGATTTTATGGCTTGTTTCTTTGTCAAGTGCAGAGCATCACGTCAAGTGCCAAGGATTCACGACGATGAGGGTAGCAAGAAGTCAATTAAAACTCAACGAGATGATACTGTTGGTGAGACACTAGAAGCAATAGGCAACAAGAGACGACGTCAACGACGAGTAGACAATAAGGAGCAAAAGACGGTGTCCTTTACGCTACGACAACGAGGAGAGAGAAATGAGTTGGGCGGATGGCTTGCAGCATGGTTGGAAGAGGCTGAAGGCCATATGGAAAAAGATGAAATAAAGGCCTTGGAGGAGGCGGCCATGAGCGAGCTAACGGGATGATTTTGTTTCGTGTTCGTCGGGTTTGTTGATATTATTTACATTCTTTATGTACCTATACGTTTATTTATTTGAGAAGTTACGTTCTATGTGCTAAGAACGATACTTTTGAAAGGTTAACGAGTCAAATTAGGCACGTTTTCAATTGCTTATAGTTTTAAAATAACGGTTAAAACATATTTAACTAGTTCGAAGTTTAAATTACTAATCGAAGTTAAAAGCACAACTTTAATTTCTTACAATCCATAATATCTTTTAAGTTGATGAATAAAGGGTTT
This sequence comes from Cucurbita maxima, assembly GCF_002738345.1. NCBI lineage: Eukaryota > Viridiplantae > Streptophyta > Magnoliopsida > Cucurbitales > Cucurbitaceae > Cucurbita > Cucurbita maxima. Next base: position 3,847,191 of record NW_019272027.1, read on the forward strand.
TAACTAGTCCGACATATAAAGTTTAGGGTTTAGCTATTTAGGCACGTTTTAACTAGTCTGACACATAAAGTTTTGGTCTTGAAAGGCTTAGGAGTAGGATGCTAAACACGATTAGTTCCTTGAAGTGCATTTGTTTTTTTTAAGGTTTCAAAATGTTTTCAATTCAGACGTTTGAACTAATTTGATATACAAAGTGTTCGTTTGAAGGGATTAGAAGTGGGTTAGGCTCGTTTAGTTCATTTGAGACATGTTTTTGGTTCGTTGAGATCTCAAAATCTCCTAATCAGGTCCTAAAATTATAAAACTATTAGTATGGTTGAAATTAGCTCGAAAAACGGAGAAAATGAACCAAACCAGTTCAACCGAACTATATCTTTAACCTTACAATGTCACGAAATATCTTTAACCTAACAATCAACAATGAGGCCACGGAAGAAGGTGTGGTTCTGCCGTTTTCTTTCCTCACCGCCAAATTCCTATGTTTTTTTTTATTATTATTATTTTTAAAAAAATGGATATTACAACCGGGAGTGATATTTTATCTTATTTTTCTCGTTTTTTGTTAATTTTTTTATTTTTTTTAAACGATATAGTGTTACGTGTTATTCTTTTTTATTTTTCGAGGACGGATAATGTTATTTGTTGTAACTACCAAAACGAAGTATTGTTATGTTAACGTGTGGTTATTACTTATTACATAAACGAGAGGCTTGTATTTATTTAAGAACGTGTGTTCTACACAAGATTAGTATCATTTATTAAGAAGATTCAATCGAAACGTATATCAAACAGAAACCAAATTGGTTTCAATTAATTATTTTGTACATTGAATTCGTCATCATTCTTGGTTCTATGGCTTGTTTCTTTGTCAAGCGCGGAGGCTCACGTCAAGTGCCAAAGATTCACAACGATGATGGTAGCAAGAAGCCAATGGAAACTCAACGAGATAATACCATTGGTGAGGCGCCTGTAGAAATAAGCAACCAGAGACAACGCCAACGACAAGTAGATAGTAAGGAGAGAAAGACGACGTCGTCGATGGTGCAGGGACGAGGAGGGAGAAGTGAGTCGAGCGGGTGGCTTGCAGCATGGTTGGAAGAGGCGGAAGGTCATGGGGAGAAAAATGAAATAAAGGTCTCGAAGGAGGCAATCTAGAGGTGAATGCTAAAGGGATGATTTTGTATGAGTCGGGTGAATTTTGTGTCCTAACTTTGTTCCATTAATATTTTTTAATTTTCTTATTATTTTATTAAAAATACTCTTATTAAAAAATAACTGACCCAACTTAACCCGAAAATAGAGAATTGAGTTATAAAATTTGCTAGTAAAGAGAATAATTGAAAGTGATGGATTTTTAAAAAAAAAAAATCTTACTATTTTGACGGTCCTGATTTGATTCGATCGCACCTGAGAAATCGGGCGGACCCACAAATGTCAGTTTATCGTACTGTTAAAAGCAGCCAATAATTTCCCTTATTGTTTACGAAATTACATTTCTGTCCTTCAAAAACTTGTAAATTTATCTTCAATGGCGTCCATTGAAGATTTCAGACGCTTCGATTTTCATTTTTTCCCTCTCTGTTCTTCCTTGTTCATGTCTTTTCCAATTAGGTTTTCGTTTTACATTTATCAAATGCTCTCTTTTCCCTTCGATTTCGTTTCGATTTCATGGTTTGATTTCTTTAGCGGTTTTATCTGGTAAGCATTGCCTCGTTTTCATGGCGCTTTTTGATTAATCCTGCGGCGTGATTTTTAACAGACGCATTGATTGTTGTTCCTCGTTGATTTAGTTGACGATTTTATTGAAATTCTCTAGAGGTAGATTTAGTATGCTCTTTTCACGATTTTGTAATTAATTGTGTTGAAAGTTGAAATCTCATTTGCGTAATTCGATTCAGAAGCTTAATTATTGATTTAGAGTCCAGGAATCGGTAGCTGAGTATCAAATTTTTGAATTACTTGCTCTGGTTAGTATTACATTATTGGATAATGGACGACGGGGAGATTGATTTTTCGAATCAAGAAGTGTTTTCGAACCCTAATATGGCGATTCCAAGCAGTTGCTCAATGGATAGTTTCTTTGATGATCTTCTCAAAGACGTTCATACTTGTACTCATACTCATACTTGCATTCCACCGGGCCCTGATTACTCTCATACCCACACCTGTTTCCATGTCCACACTAAAATTCTCCCTGCCTCACCTGAAGAAGACAAGGTTGTTACTGATGATACTGCGGAATCGACTGAAAAGAAGTCGAAGAAACGCCCGTTGGGTAACCAGGAAGCTGTTCGTAAGTATCGTGAGAAGAAGAAGGCTAGGGCAGCCTCATTAGAGGATGAGGTTGTTAGATTGAGGGCTTTGAATCAGCATTTGATGAAGAGGTTGCAAGGGCAGGCAGCGTTGGAGGCTGAGATTACTCGGCTCAAGTGTTTGCTTGTGGATATTAGGGGCAGAATTGAAGGGGAGATTGGTTCGTTTCCTTATCAGAAAACTGGTAATCCCAACCTGTCCAACACAAGCAACCCTGGTGCTTATGTGATGAACCCATGTAATATGCAGTGTGATGATCAGGTTTACTGCCTTCATCCTGAGGGTAATGGAAGTAGAAGTGGTGAAGGTGCTGTGATAAATGAACAGAGTTTTGGTGCTTGTGGATTTGAAAATCTTCAGTGTTTGGCGAATCATGACTCGGGATCGAAAGAGCTACTTGGGGACGGGATGGGGAATGCTGTTTCAAATGATATTTCTTCTGGAGTGACAAAGAGAAAAGGTGAAAACTGAGGCCTCCATTTTCTATGATGCTTCTCTAGAGTAATTAATTGGCTGAATTTGAGCTAACTTTGCTGATAATCCTTTCTTGTTTTTGTTTGTTATATGATACATGTTTCTCTTGATTCATTGTGTGGCTCACATGTTCATTGAAGCAGGTTTGAGTTTTGCAGCTCATTTTCTCTCCTGATTTGTGTATTAACTTGTGGTTGCTCCGATGCATGTATGACTTCCTGGTTTGTCTGCCTTTGTGATTTGATGTCTAAAAGTATAATATTCTAATTTTATTTCAGTAAGGGATTGTTTGTGCGAGATCCTATCTTGGTTAGGGAGTGGAACGAAACATTTCTTATAAGGGTGTGGAAGTTTTAAAAACCGTGAGGCTGATAGCAATACGTAACAGATCAAAACGGACAATATCTGCTAGCGGTAGGGTTTAGGTTGTTACAAATGGTATCAGAGCCAAACATTGGGCGGTGTGCCATCAAGGACACTGAGCCCTCAAGGGGGTGGATTGTGAGGTCTCACATCGGTTAGAGATGGGAACGAAACATTTCCTAAAAGGGTGTGGAAACCTCTCCCTAGTAGACGCGTTTTAATAACCGAGAGGTTGACAGTGATACGTAATGAATCAAAGTGGACGATAACTGCTAACGATGGGCTCCAGAAGTGTTATAGTTTGTGATTGTACAAGCCCTTATAATCACAGGGTGGAAAACATTTTTTTCTGTATAAGAAACGTAAGATAGTGAAAGACATTAGTGTGCCTCACATGATATAGCAGTTTCTTGAGAGCAATGTGTTTATTGGCCACTCTTTTGAAGAAACGGTGCCCAACTGTTTACCACATTCGAGTGTTCCTCGTTCTACGATAATGTGACCTGATTTTTCCTTTTTTTTTTATAGCAAAATAAAGTTCCTTATCTTGAATCTAGTGGATAAGAGACCTACCCTAGTTTTTCCTGGATCATGAAAAGGAGATGTTTGCTTTATGAACTGGCCATGGTTGAATAGTGTTATATAATCATATTGTTTTCCATTTTATTCGACTTTTGTTGGGACCTATGAAAATAACAGGTTTCTTTTTGATATAAGTTGTAACACTTTTGTTCTGTCATTCGCTTATTAGGACAACGTAAAGAGACGTGGACCCGATGAACTGATTAGTCCAGTCGGACATCAACGTCTTCATCCAGTCAATGCCTGCGGGGTGGTGCATACCTCAATCAACAAGTGTATTGTTGCGCAACTGCAACATTTGATTATCATCTCTCGACCCATCTGAGGTAGGTACTTGAAATGGCGAAGCTTCTTCCTATGGAACACTCCAGTTCCTATATGCGTCTTTGAAGGTGGAGAAGCGAAATGGAATAGCTTTGCCAAGTTGTGTTAGTGAAAGTAGAGCAAATTTGATTGGCCCCAAATGGGGACTCGAACAACATTTCGATTCGGCCTTTTTCTCTCTTTGAAAACTATCAAAAGGCAGTGCATCCAATTGTATCGGTTTTGTTCTCTATTTGATTTCAGTTTCTAATATGCATTCTGAGAATTATTTTCTTTAGAGGCAGCTTTTGTGTTTCTTATTTGATTATGCGTTTTGGCCTTCGCCCCAAGCTTGAACCTTTAAAGATATAAGCGGTGTGTAATAGGCACAAAGTCAAGCAACCTATCAGTAATTACTCTCGATCTATACCTTGACTTAAATATCTTGTCAGGTAAGCCGCCTACGCTAAAGAGAATAATCTTTGTCAAAACAGCAGCAGAAACATAACATTACACAAGCACAAGCACGAGAAGACGACTCCTAATACATAAGAAAACCTTAAAGTGGCTAAATTTGAAGAATGGAGTAAAGTAGAAATCATCCTCGATAAATACCTTTGGCCATTTGCCAGACCTGAACAGAGTTGTCTTCAGCGACGCTTGCTATAACCCAAGGCTGGTGGGCGTTCCAGGAGAAGTCAGAGATTTTAGCCTTGTGGCCTCCGTGTGAAAACAGCAGCTCTGGAGGCCCATCTTCAGCATCCCCATCTTGCTCGTTTCCCATGTTGTTGAGATCCCATACCATCAACCTTCTATCATCACCAGAAGATGCTAATACAGTTTCGTGATTTGGATCCCACTCCACCTCATACACTCCCTCCCTGTGTCACCAATCAGTATATTACTCTTTCCTTTGCTTAAATCCCGTTTGATAATCATTTGTTCTTTAGAATCAAGCTTATAACACTATTTCTGCGTATAAGTATCTTCGATTTGTTATGGAATAGAACCAATGTTTAAAAGCTTAATTTTTTAAAAAAATTAAAAAAAGTCAATAGTTACCAGACCAGATGCAAGAAAATAGATTTTTGAAACTTGTTTTTGTTTTTTGAATTTTGTTAAGAACTCGAGTGTTCTTCTAAGAGAGATGAAATCCATGGTAAATATATTGTAAGGAAATAAAACACAATTTTCTACGACAGAAAACTAAAAACAAACTCGTTGTCCAGAATTGTAAACAAACACACGGAAGTTAGACACACAAGAAAGGATCACAAAGAAATATCAAATCATTGTTTTTTGCTTAAATGTAAATAAAGACAGATGATTTGATAGTGATATGTAGAGAGAGACATACGTGTGGCTGCTAAGAACGTGGAGTGGTTCGGCAAGCTTTCGTAGATCGAAGAGACCCACGGTGGTATCTGATGATGCTGTTGCTAAAATCCATTCGTTATATGGATTGAAAGAAACATAGTTCACCTGTAATCAATCCATGGAACAGAAAATTTGTGTCAGTAGAACATAGAGTATATGTAAATGGTGTTCATAAGAGATATAATTCTAACTCAAGACTGAATCTTGATCATGATCGAGAATACTCGAGGTGTGGGTATATGCTGGTTCAGACACTTGCAGATACTAAAAAAAAATCTGAACCCTGATCGATGATCATGTGGCCTAAGCTACCCAAACCGCCATTCTTCAGTTAGCTGTTTGAATATAGCATCATATATCCGCCAAAAGCCAGTGTTAGCACAGGTACAACCTCTATTCCAATCAACCCCAATCCCGACTCTAGAAAGGTGTTAAGGATTGTTGGGAGAGAGTCCCACATTTGCTAATTTAGGGATTGATCATGAGTTTATAAGTATGGAATACATCTCCATTAAATGAGTCCTTTTAGAGAAACTCAAAAGGAAGCATTAAGAGTTTATGCTCAAATTGGACAATATCATACCATTGTGAAGAGTCGTGATTCTTAACCACCCAAGACATTGACAAGCTAAGCAAGTAAGAGAGTCAATTGCCTAATGCTACAAAGAGGTTCAGAATAGAATTACCTCCTCCTCGTGAGCTCGAACAGAATCCACAGATTTATTTGTGCGCAAATCCCATATCACCAACAAGCAATCATCGCCTACAGATCCAAACAAGTTCTCATTCTTCAAATGCCATGACACATCACCGACCACACTTTCATGAGCCTGAATATAAAAACAGCAATATCATTTTAAAGTAAAGTTAAAAACAATAGCCCTCAACAAAAAAACAGGAAGATTAGTTCCTTTACCTCATAGACGTTCATTGCATCAAGAACGTTCTTGTCAGCCATGGAAGACACGTCCCACAAACAGATTTTCTGATCATTTGAGCCACTTAAGAGGTAACCCTCCTTAAACGGGCTCCAAGACAACCCATAACCCTCTTTATCATGACCCCTCAATCTCAAATCAGGATCGCACTCACCTCCCTGAGCCTTCGCCCCCTGTTTAGCACAATTAAAAACATACACCTCACAGCCACTCGTTTTTGCCCCAACAATTTCTGGGTTCTGCGGCATGCATCGCGCTCTGTTCACCTCTCCATCAACACGTATCTTCTGGGTTATCTCTACCTACCAAAACCCAATTCAAAACATCACAGAATTTCAGCAAGGCATTTCATCAAACACCTAGCACGCACAAAGTAACAATTCATCACTAACCTCCGGCATGATGGGGTTTTCCCCAGTAATGTCGATTCTAGTTTCGGATGCTTTGACAGGTAAAATTACATCGGCCACCATGAGAAAGTTGGGGACATCCTCCGAAGTGTGAGTTCCAAGAACGAGCTTGTGGACAGCGAGAGAAGAATTGGCTGGGTGAGGAAATGGAGCCAATGGCACCCAATCAACGGTGAGAGACGGCCACTCCAGAGAGTGGGAAATGAGAAGATCATACAGATAGGGAGAATTCTTCTTCCAGATGGCGAATTCCTCCATCACCTCATCGACACCGCCGTTCTGTTCTCCCGCCATTGCTGCGACTCTGACGGAGCTTCGTGAAACTTTTTCCCGCTAAAAATTTTGGGCTTCCTTGAAGATGACGCGCTTTATATACACCAACAGATTTTAAACAATTGGGCCGAGGTTATCAAATTGAGATTATCAAGCCCGGCCCACTTATCAATTAAATTATATTTTTTGGCCTTTTTAAAAAAAAAAAAAAAATTCCTTTTTCAAAACAATATTTCAATTATTTTGTTGGGTTTTAAATTTTTCTGATTAGATGGGAAATTATGTAAAATAAAATTTAAAAAAAATCATTTATTTCAAATTTATAATATCACATTAACATTCATATAATTAAAAAATGTTAAAATTATTCTTTAAAAATAATAAATCATAGAAACTATTAAATTAATTTTCAAACACAATTAGAATGGGTATTAAATGTAAATTTTTTATCTTTATATTTATTTTTAAACTATTAATTTCCCGGTAATTGAGATCATTAATAATGTTCATTATAAATATGTGACATAGAACCCGGATGGATGGATGTTTGGGAAATTCCGATGAGATGAACGACATGTGGACCCATTCTCGATGGCATGACCGAGCAAGTTATGATGGCCGACAATATCCCGAGACTCAGATGGCGTCAAGACATATGGACCCTGTCGATAAAGACCGAGATGACAAGACGAGATGCGACGTTGCATTGAGAGACCTTAGCCCGAGTAGAGGCAAGGTTGAGCCGAAAGAGTTGGCCTAATGTAGGGGGAAGTCGGATGTGTCGTAGACGATTGAAAATGCACGTGCAGGCGGTGTGTGTGGTTGAACAAGCTTGGATTCCGCACAAGTGATGTTCGATTGGTGAAGACATACCTCGCCTAAGGTCCGACAAAGCCACAAAGTCAGGGCGAAAAAATTTATATGGGGCTTAATTCCCCTTAAGGCTAGTCGTGATCACGACGCCGCACGGTTAAAAATGTAGGACCATGACATTTGGTATGGAGTAAACGATTAATGAATGAATGGGAATAACAATCTAAATAAAAATGATCTTGATGATAAAATAGTTAATAATTATTTAAAATAATTGATAATTTGATAGTTACTTCCTATATCAATAAAATGTACATTCATTTTCGATAGCTTAATCATCTTATAGTTCCTGACATGTGATGTCCAACATTGGTTGGGGAGAAGAACAAAACACGTATGGAAACCTTCCCTTAGCAGACGCGTTTTAAAGCCTTGAGGGGAAGCCCGAAAGGGAAAGCCCAAATAGAACAATATCTGCTAGCGGTGGATCTGGATCGTTACAAATGGCATTAGAGTCAGACACCGGACGATGTGTCACAGCCTTCTCGCTATTCTCCAAAGGGGAGTAGACACGAGACGGTGTGTCAGTAAGAACGTTGAGCCCCAAAGGGGGTAGATTTGGAGGGGGTCCCACATACAGCCTTCTCGCTATTCTCCAAAGGGGAGTAGACACGAGACGGTGTGTCAGTAAGGACGTTGAGCCCCAAAGGGGGTAGATTTGGTGGGGGTCCCACATACAGCCTTCTCGCTATTCTCCAAAGGGGAGTAGACACGAGACGGTGTGTCAGTAAGGACGTTGAGCTCCAAAGGGGGTAGATTTGGTGGGGGTCCCACATTGATTGGAGAAAGGAACAAGTGACAAGGAGAACGTTGGGCCCAAAAGGGAGGTGGATTGTAATGTCCTACATTGTTTGGGGAGGAGAACAAAACACCCTGAAAACCTTTTCGTAGCAGACGCGTTTTAAAGCCTTGAGGGGAAAGCCCAAAGAGGACAATATCTGCTAGCGGTAGATTTGGGTCGTTACATGATCCCTCGAGAATTTTTCTAGAAATCATATGAATGAGAACAAAGCATGCTGAAAGGATCTATATTAAGAATGATACTCTGATGTTCTTCCTCTTATACATCTCACTAGGATTTTCGATTCCACTTATGTTTCTCGTTCTTAACACGGTATTAGAGCTTCTAATTCTTAACATGATCTATCGAGCTAGTTTTCACTAAAATACTTCAAAATAAGTAGATAACCTGGCCATGTTGCAGGAAAACGAGCGATCAGTAGGTGCTGATTATAAATTTAAAATCTTAATCAGAATCCCGAGCCTAAAATTAAAATTGAAAAAACTAGCCCCACCAAAGGACATTGACAGCCAATATTAATCATACCACAAAATAATAATAATAATAATAATAACACTTTAGACTAAAGAACAAAAATATCCAAACCAATAATTACATTAACTAACAAAATTATGAAAAAAACAAAAACCCACAAAATAATAAAAATAAAAGCAACAAAATTACAGCACATTACATAACAGCACACGCCGCGGGATTTTCGTCACTAAACGCCGTCGTATAGCGAACCTCAGTAGAACTCGCACGTGCGAGCTGGTACGCACCGGGATCATCAGCCTTTCGCACGTACCCAGCTGGAGCCTTCTTGTCATACACTCCCGGCGCGTAGGGATGTGCCACGACGTCGTACGGCACATAAGGCCAGAGCTCCGCCTTCTTACCGGTACGGTGAGTGACACGCGCCATCACTTTGGACGGCTCGACGTATCCGACGACGGTGGCTTTATTGGCCTTGCGATCAATGTCGACGGTCTTCACCCCCTTCATCCCCTCCAACGCTCTCCTCACCTTCCTCTCGCAACCTTCGCAGTCGATTCGAATCTTTAATTCCACTGTCTGTAATGGCGAAGAAACAAAATCGAAGAGAAAAAACCATACGATTTTGAATCAAAATGGGAAAAAATGAAGATTTTAAGCAAGAACATAGCAAAAATTTGAAGAACTTGGGAGATTTTTACCTGCAATTGCTTGCGTTTCTTGTGCTTAGAGCTGTGGGAACTGCAATCGAAATACTCAGAGACATGATCCAAAACGCCCATTTTTTACTTCAAGAACAAGAACAAGGCACTGAATCTGGGTCATCTCAGACTGGCCACTTCTCCTCTTAAATAGACAACCAAATCATTATTCGAGCGAAATCATGTCTAAGCCTACTAGAATGATCTCAAAATGTATTATAGATAGTGTGATTAGTTGTCATCTCCTCCCCTAATTTGGTATGACTCTTTAATGAAATCATGTCTAGGTTTGTCTTACCTTAATCGCCTCCAAATACGTTGGGACGCGACTAGTTGTCAAATTCTTTTTACCCAGAAAGTTACATGTTATTAAGTCGTTCTAGTGCCTTTTGCTTATAGATATATAACGTTGCTTTTAAATATTCTCTTGTTCTTACTTTCAAAAATCTCTCTGTCTCGTTTTTGTAAAACTTTGTTTTCAAATGAGGCTAAATGTCTAATTGACACGAATTCAAATTGGTTTGACTCACTTGTTGTCGGGAGTAAATAATATACAAGGGACTAAGAAAAGTGTAATTGTGACAATACGGCGCATATGACCAAACCATTAATACTCATTTTTAAAAATGTCATGAATACCCTTTCAAAAAATAATTAAATTTTTTGTTTACAGAAATAGTCTTATGATGAAGCGTATTTAAAACTAGTTGTTAATTTATTTTTTATTTTTTAATTTGAAAGGTAATAATAAATGTATTTTAAAATAATAAATGCTTGCCACGCGTCAACAAATGTCGTAGCATGATCCGAACCGGTCTAATGGGTATTATGGGCCGGGTTTTGAAGCCGGGTAGCACGTGCAGTACACGCGCCACTCCTATGAAAAGTTAAATGGTTGTTGTGAGTCCCTGTGGGGCCCGGTTTGAAGCTGATATAGACGCAATTAATGGCGCCACCAACGGGATCTTGACACGTTTGTCATGGTTTATTTCCACAAACCATATATTTAATAAATATTGAACTTTAGAATTAAATACTCTTTTTAAAAAATTTGTATTTATTAGATATATCATTAAAATTAAGGAATTGGTATTGTAATTTAATAATTATATATATATATATATATACATATATATATATATATATACATATATATATATATATACATATATATATATATATATACATATATATATATATACATATACATATATATATATATACATATATATATATACATATACATATATATATATATACATATATATATATATATATATATATATTTACACACAAATATATCTACTAGTATGGCTAGTTATATAGTTTCAACTAGAGATGTTCATTTCTTCTCCGAAACAGGTAGAAAATTTCTTATTTAGACAAGAAATGAAGGAGGTGTTAGATGAAAGTGTCCCACATTGGTTAAGTTAGGGAATGATCATGGGTTTATAATCTAAAAATATACTCTCCATTGGTATGAGGCTTTTTGGGAAAGCCCAAAGCAAAGCCACGAGAGCTTATCTTCAAAGTGGACAATATCATATCTTTGTGGAGAGTTCGTACTCACGGCATGCTGGATGCTCAATCCCCACGAAAAGAAATAGTCAATTTTTTATTTTAATGATAAACTCATTGAAGGGCAGATAGGATGGGCTTTGTGGATTCCTCTTGTAGAAGCCTAAGAGACATCTTAATGGGCCTTACTAAAATAAGAATGGGCCTTTTAGATTCCAAAGCCCAATGACTATGTTAGCCATGTATTTTCCTATTTCAATTAATTATAATATTAAGAAATTTAGGGTATAATTTTGTTACAATTTTTAATAATATGATATAAATATTTGCACTCTTTTTATAATAAATAAATAAAATAATGTTGTGTTACGATCAATATCAACTTATTTTCTAAAATAATATAATAATAGAGTTTTTTTTAGGTAAAGAAATTTATAAACACAAATTTTTAAATTTTTAAATCTTAGAAACCTATTAAATATAAAATTATCAGAGTAGATAGCATCCATGTCGGGCACGGGAGCCGTACCAATAATTTTGTTAATTCCAAAACTGCCCCTCTGATCTAAGGTGTGAGTGGTCGGTTCAAAAGCCTATAAATGACGACCCAAACTCCAAAATTTGAAATGTTTTGAAAAGATTTAAATGTCCATATCCATAGAAACGTTGAAAAAGCACACTCACAGAAGGAAGCCTTCGGACCCAAAAAATGTCTATTCCGCTAGTTCAAATTGAGAAAGAGCATGCCCCAATCCTAACCCTCGAAAGAGTGATTACTAGCATTTTCAAGAGTTGAAGTTGAACGACTGCACTCACTGAAGAAAGCCTTTCGACTCATAAGAGGTCTCTTTTTAACCCTCGGATTACCGGGAATAACAAAAGAGCTCTTTTTTCCCTATGTTGTGAAAACCGAACTCTAGTCTTTGACCTCCAACTATACATATTTTTTTTCTTTCTTTAACTAAGGACACGTCAAGCTAGAAGTTAAAATTTCTATAAAAAAAGTCAAAACCGACGATCATAAGATCAAAACAGGTTGACTAAATATCGAGCTTATTCAAACGTTGCCAAATCATTCCAAACTACACCATGCCCTAGTGTTGAAAAAAATTTAATTTCTAGCTAATAAATCATTTTGTCTCTTTTTGACCATACAAGGGCAATTAAATTGGCCCCAAAAACACTCCCACTCCACACAAAAGAGGGGCAATAATGTAATTGGCTTAAGTAAAGGCAAAGGAAATTTGCAAGAAACAACCCATGAATAATAATAATAATAAATTAATAACAATAAAAATAATGGATTTGTGGGTGTGTCATAATCATTGACTATGCATTTAATAAATATGTGACAATGTCACCTCAACTTTAGGATTGTTCATATGGGGGTTGCATATAATGGACAAATTTGAACATTAATTCATTAATTAAATACTAGCTTCATACATACATACATACATACATATATATATATATATATATAGCGTTATTATTATTTTAAATAATGTATCTTGTCACATTTATTCAGGTTTTTTTATTTATGCTTGTCGGAGATGAGCTTTGATTGTAATGCTCAAGTTAATGAATCGATACCACATCGGAATGAGAGTGATAGTGAAGAAATACTTAAAAGTTATTGTGTATATCAATAACGTGCACTGTGAGATCCCACGTCAGTTGGAGAGGGGAACGAAAAATTCCTTATTTGAGTGTGAAAACCTCCTCTAGTAGAACGTTTTAAAATTGTGAGGCTGAAAGCGATACATAACGGGATAAAGCGAATAATATTTGTTAGTGGTGATCTCGGGCTGTTACAGTTAGTATCAAAGCTAGACACCGAATAGTGTACCAGCAAGGATACTAAGTCTCCAAAGGAGGTGGACTGTGAAATCTCACCTCGATTAGCTTTAATCGATAAACGAAGAAAGTAGATCGATTTACCATTTAACCCGTAATTTATTGAATTTACATCACAAATCACAAAGCAATAGAATTTTTTTAAAATAATCCAATCTAATCCCCATTTCCCATTAATGTTGATTTGGTAGTGGAAATATGGATTAATTAAATAACCCAAAAAGATTAATTAACTAATTAATCACCGACCCATTAAATTGGTGACTTGGGATTTTCGAGACTAAATTACGAGTACTTATTCTAAGTAATTTAGTCAATTCGAGCATAACTTAACCAGTAAAAAATGTAACAGTAATTTAAAATTACTAGTTTTATTGGATAAATGAAAAGAAAAAAAAAAGTGATGATTTGACGCATGATATACCAATCAAATAAAGCGTAAACGTGTTTTCATCCGATCGAGAATGAATCGATATCACCGAGACCTAAATCGAGTCAATGTTTTAGTTCGAAATGATGAGGTTTTCAAAGTCTTGTTTGGTGAAGACTTGGAAAGAGTGGTGGTGGCCCTTCCAAACCATAAGCTATACATACCTAATTGGTTATGCTAGCTCATATTATTAATTTCATGATATGATAGCAAACACATTCATGGGATTATCATATGACTCATATTTTTCTTGTAGGGTTCGATAACGTTAAAGTCGTGGAAAAAATTCTTAGTTTTAGGTGATGTTTACCTTCGAACTCGAACTCAATGATATGTGTGAGATCCCACATCGATTGGAGAGGGGAAGGAGTGCCAGCGAAGACGCTGGGCCTCGGGTTGGAGAGGGGAACAAGACATTTTTTACAAGTGTTTTAAAAATTTTGAGGAGAAACCTGAACAAAAAAGCTCAAAGAAGATAATATCTACTAGCGGTAGGTTTTGAGTGTTACAATATGTATTTACGAGTATATCAGCTATAAGACTAAATAACAATAAACACACGTTTTAGGGTTCAAATAAAAATTATCTAGATTCAACTGTGCAAAACTCATTCATTCGAGCGAGAATTCAACTAAAAACAAACATAAATTGATTAAATTAAGGAAGCGATAAGATCCAAACATAATTAATTGATTATAAATGATGTAACATAACACGAACCACGAAAATCTTATAAAATATAAGATTTGAGTGAATGAATCGAAAGCTACAAAACAAAAGAAAAGGAGAAGGGGAAGGTAGAAGAAGTAATTGAGAAATACATTTAAAAGTTCGATCCATCGGCTTTACGGTTTTAAAACGCGTTTTTGGGGAGAGTTTTTCACACTTAATCTTACAATTCACTCCCTTAGAGGTCTAACGTCCTCATTAGCACACCACCCGATGTCTGGCTTTGATGCCAACCGTAACAGTCCAAATTCATCGCTAGTAAATATTGTCAATTTTAACTCGTTATATATCGTCACGCGTTTCTAATAAAAGATTTCCACACCAAAAAATATCTTTAAACTTTTTTGAAACACTAAACTCTGAGTTGAACGGGAGGCACATGAAGTGAGGGGGTGCGTGGGAGGTTGGAGTTGCAGGCGCAGGCGGCACATGGGTCCATGGCGTCCGCCGGCCTTTGGTCCATTCTTCGCTGAATCACTTTCACTAGCCACCCTCATTGGGAACCCAAATTCAACTCAAATTATTGAGCTCTTTCAACACTCATAATAATAATAATAATAATAATAATAACAACAATAATGTTGAAACAGTCACACAATTTATCACATTTTTAATTTTTTTTTTTTTAGAAAATTCATTCTAACTTTTTTTATTACAGATATCCGTTTATCGACAAGCACTTGTTCTAGATAAGGATGAAAAAACGCTCTTTACTTGAAAATTGTGAAAGAGAGCAACAAGGATAAGATGGAACCATGTAAATTAATTATTCGATTTGGAGATCCCAACTGTGTCATTGGATTGTTGTGGCATATTTCTCATAATTCTTGGCCTCGGAAGATTCGTGGTTGGATGGTCCGTTTTATTTCTTCATTGAGGCTGAGCCTAAATCTGTGCTCGAGAGATAGCTGTCCATGCTCGATTGACTAAATGGAGACAGAGATGAAGATTATATTTCCTGCCCTCGACTAGGTTAATATATACTAAAGATAATAAAATTACCATAAATTATAAAAATTAATTTTTTTTAATGGTAATATTTAAATTGATGGATTAAATTCAATATATTAATTAACAAAACATTAAAAAAAATAATTAATTAATAATAAAAGAATAAGTAGTATTAGAAAATGAATATCTATACTAAGTTAATTTAATTAACACTAAATACATTAATTTAATGTATATTTAGTAATAAAAATAACTTAAATAAATATTTAATTTCAGTCCATTATAATTGAGTAAGAAAAAGAAAATAATAAGTATTGCATTCATTAAATAATTTTTTATTCATAAAGTTGAATGGAATAAATACTTTAATACATTATTATTGATTTATTAAATTAACAGTTAATTATCGGTTTCCCTTGAATAAAACCATTATTAATTTAATATTTATTATTACAAAAAATTGACTTTGAATGCAATGGCAGGTCTTGACTGTTTCGGAAAAATAAAATAAGTAAAATAAAATAATTGATTTCCAAATTTTTATTTTATTTTATTTTCTGGTCTTGAATTTTGCCGACAAAATAGTGGAGTTTGATTACATTTTATTAATACTTTATATAGAGATCTTAATAAATGTTTTAAAAGATGGATAATACTAGTTAGTAAAATCATATCTTGGGTAACATTCCGTGAATTTTTCTTTTAAAAACATGCGAGTACGTAATGTGGCTAGAGAACGTCGAGCCCATAAGATTTAAAATCTCGATCGGAGACATCTCATACATTAGAAACATTAGAGACATTAGAGAGATCTCAAACATCTTAGACATTAGAGACATCTCAAACATCAGAGAGATCTCAAACATCTTAGACATTAGAGACATCTCAAACATCATAAACATCTCAAACATCTCAGACATTAGAGAGATCTCAAACATCTTAGACATTAGAGACATCTCAAACATCTCAGACATTAGAGACATTAGAGAGATCTCAAACATCTTAGACATTAGAGACATCTCAAACATCAGAGAGATCTCAAACATCTTAGACATTAGAGACATCTCAAACATCATAAACATCTCAAACATCTCAGACATTAGAGACATCTCAAACATCTTAGACATTAGAGACATCTCAAACATCTCAGACATTAGAGACATTAGAGAGATCTCAAACATCTTAGACATTAGAGACATCTCAAACATCAGAGAGATCTCAAACATCTTAGACATTAGAGACATCTCAAACATCATAAACATCTCAAACATCTCAGACATTAGAGAGATCTCAAACATCTTAGACATTAGAGACATCTCAAACATCTCAGACATTAGAGACATTAGAGAGATCTCAAACATCTTAGACATTAGAGACATCTCAAACATCAGAGAGATCTCAAACATCTTAGACATTAGAGACATCTCAAACATCATAAACATCTCAAACATCTCAGACATTAGAGACATCTCAAACATCTTAGACATTAGAGACATCTCAAACATCTCAGACATTAGAGACATTAGAGAGATCTCAAACATCTTAGACATTAGAGACATCTCAAACATCTCACATATTAGAGACATTAGAGAGATCTCAAACATCTTAGACATTAGAAACATCTCAAACATCAGAAACATCTCAAATATCTCAGACATTAGAGACATTAGAGAGATCTCAAACATCTTAGACATTAGAGACATCTCAGACATTTTCGACATTAGAGACATCTCAAACATCTTAGACATTAGAGACATCTCAGACATTTTCGACATTAGAGACATCTCAAACATCTTAGACATTAGAGACATCTCAGACATTTTCGACATTAGAGACATCTCAAACATCTTAGACATTAGAGACATCTCAGACATTTTCGACATTAGAGACATCTCAAACATGAGAGACATTTTAGACATTTCAAACATCTCAAATATCTCAAACATCTCAGACATTAGAGACATCTAAGACATTAGAGACATTAGAGACATCAGAGAGATCTTAGGCATCAGAGATATCTCAGACATTAGAGACATCTTAGACATTAGAGACATCAGAGAGACCTTAGGCACCAGAGACATCTTAGACCTCTCATAGAAATTTTCTTAAGAAGTATGTAACATGACTAGGGAATATCAATATAACTATCCAAGCCTACCACTAGAGATATTGTCGCTTTGAGCTTCCCTTTAAGACTTTAAAACATGTCTGTTTCCATTTAGTCAATCGAGCATGGACAGCTTTGAGCTTCCCTTTAAGACTTTTCGTTCTCCTCTCTAACTAATGCGGGATATCACAATCAAAGTCATACGATTCGAAATCGTGTGTAGCCAGAGAATGTCGAGTCCATCAAATTTCAAAATTTCTACCAATTTTTTTGAAATAATAATTTAAAAAAAAACCAAAAAAATAAACAAATCTAGAGATTCTCCCCTCCTCTTAATAATAATAATAATAATAATAATGATGATTATGATTATCATCAAATTGAATGCTGACTCAGCCAACTCTCTCTCTCTCTCATCCATTTTTTCTCTCTCTAACAAATACCTTCCCATTTAGACCCACTCCTAAAATCCCTCTTTTTCTTCCAAAATTAATTATTTTTAATTACTTTTTAAAAAAAATATTAAAAATAAATAATAGGAGAAAATAATATTCTAGGCTGTTTCCTTTCCCCCAACGCCCCTATTAAATCTCTCTTTCTCCAGTTACTTTCCTTTCCAAAAAAAGATTTTTTTTTTCTTTTTATTTTTTCCTATTACTTTTCACTCAAATTTATTCAAAATCTTACCTTTTTCCAACGCATATATACATATATACATATACATATACATATATATATATATATATATATATATTCCTTCTATTAATGCGCCCTCTCAGGAATCAATTTTCTTGTGAATCTCAATCAAGTTTCTGTTTTTAATCCAAACCCACTTTTCTTTTCCATCGTTCTCAAAAGGGTTTGCTTCAGATTCTTCTGGGTCGCCGGAATCCATGGCGGTTCACGCTCAGCTCTACTCTGAAAATCATGGGTTCCCCTTCGCCGGCGGTTTGACCGACGTTGTCGGTCAGTTCTGCTTCCAGAAACCGCCGCAGATTACCCCAACTGAGTTATTCAACGGCGACGGTGGAGATGGGGGTGGCTCTGTTTTTTCCTTATCGAAGAACCCCCACCGGATGGGCGGTGGCGCGGCGGCGTTTTCTCAGTGTATGAGTGCCCATGTTGAAAAACAGAGACAAGAGATCGACCATTGCATTAGATTACAGGTTTGAGTTAAATCCATTCCTTAAAGTTTACGAATTTTATTGAATTTTAATTTGTTTTTTGGGGGGGTTTAGAATGAGAGGTTGAGAACGGCGTTGAGAGAGCAAGGGAAGCAGCAGATTTCGACATTGATGAAGAAAATCGAAGAGAAAACAGTGATTTTGTTAAGGCAAAAAGAGGAAGAAATTGCGAAAGCTTCAAAGAAAACAATGGAACTCGAAATTTTCCTGAGAAAATTAGAAACAGAGAATCAAATTTGGCAGAGAATTGCTGAAGAAAAAGAAGCCATGGCTATGTCATTAACCAACAAATTGGATCAAATGAGAGAAAATATAGCCACAAATTCCTCCGACGATGCGGAATCCTGTTGCGCCGATGACGACGAAACTCCGGCGAGAAACAGAGCATGCTCTGTTTCAGAACATGGAACAAAACAGAGCAAGACGATGATGATTTGCAGAGGATGTAATTTTAGGAATTCGACAGTGATTTTGTTGCCTTGTCGGCATCTTTGTTGTTGTAAACATTGTGAATCTGTGTTGGATTCGTGTCCAGTTTGCAGAACGGGGAAGAAAGCAAGCATTGAAGCTTTGATTTCCTGAGAAACCCAGAATTTTCTTTTCCCGGAAAGTGATAGAAAATCATGAACAGAACAGCACAGTTCTTCAACATTTTCTTCTTTTTTTACTGTTTTTTAAAATTTTGGATCGAAAATTTGTACTTCGAAGCTACCAAACGATGAAGTGGGGAAGATTTTTAAAGAACAGAGCATCTTTTATTTACTTTTTTGATAATTTTTGCCCATTTTTATGAACAAAATTGTTGGGATTTGGTGCTTGATTTGATTATGTTATGGGGGTTCTTAGTGATCCATTTTGAGCTTTGTTTGTCAGAGATTAATTATGAATTTTGAAAGAAAGAGATTGTCAGATTCATTCAGTGCTCTGTTTGGTTCCATTTGTTAATATAAAGGTTTAATTACAAATTTGATTCTATACTTAAAAAAATGTCACAAACCCGCTCAAAATGTGAGATCTCATAATTTGGAGAGAAAACGAATCATTTTTTGTAAGGGCGTGTAAACCTCTTCTTAGTAGATGCGCAATGAAAAAATCTAGAAGGGAACAGCCGAGAGAGGATGAGAGAGGATATTAACCTCTCCTTAGTAGACGTGCAATAGAAAAATCCAGAAGAACAGCTGAGAGAGGATATTAACATCTTCTTAGTAGACTCGCAATGGAAAAATACAAAAGGGAAAGCCGAGAGAGGATATTAACCTCTTCTTAGTAGACGCGCAATGGAAAAATCTAGAAGGGGCCGTGTCAAGAGAGAATATTAACCTCTTCTTAGTAGATGTGCAACAGAAAAATCTAGAAGGAAAAGCTGAGAGCGATATTAACCTCTTCTTAGTAGATTTGCAATGGAAATATCCAGAAGGGAAAGCCGAGAGAGGATACTAACCTCTTCTTAGTAGATTTGCAATGGAAATATCCAGAAGGGAAAGCCGAGAGAGGATACTAACCTCTTCTTAGTAGACATGCAATGGAAAAATCCAGAAAGAAAAGCCAAGAGCGGATGCTAACCTCTTCTTACTAGACGTGCAATGGAAAAATCCAGAAGAGAAAGCCGAGAGAGGATATTAACCAAATGGTACCAATTTTTCGATGCATAACTTTTAAAACCATGAGGCTGAAGGCAATATGTATTCTAACAGGCCAAAACGGACAATACCCGTGAGTTTGAGTTTTTACAAAAAAAAAAAAAAAAAAAAAAAAAAAAAAAAAAAAAAAAAAAAAAAAAAAAAAAAAAAAAA
>NW_019272027.1:3867659-3891337 GCF_002738345.1 Cucurbita maxima
AAAAAAAAAAAAAAAAAAAAAAAAAAAAAAAAATATGAACAGTTTGGGATTTCATTTAATTAATTCATAATTTAATTTTAAAAAATGTTTTAATTATATGAATCTCCCTTATTTAATTATGTATATTTATTCATTAAAATAATATTAATTAATTAATTATTTTTTTTTTAGAAATTTGATTTTGAGTTTAAGGTTGTCTGTTTTGAATATGATTTTATATTTAATGTGAAAATTTTAAGAAAATAGTTTAATATTGACGGGATAAATTAATTTTATGATTTCTTATTTTATTTTAATGTAAGAGTATAATTTATAATATATTAAATAAGTCGAGTGACAAGAATGTGGTTCGATTCTCCTTTTAAAACGAACATTTTAATTCTTA
The DNA here is from genome assembly GCF_002738345.1 of Cucurbita maxima. NCBI lineage: Eukaryota > Viridiplantae > Streptophyta > Magnoliopsida > Cucurbitales > Cucurbitaceae > Cucurbita > Cucurbita maxima. Next base: position 3,868,045 of record NW_019272027.1, read on the forward strand.
TACTTTAAACTATGTTCGTTTTAATCTATAGTTTTGAAATATCTAAAATTATTCTTTTTTGGATAAAAATTTTAGCTAGTCGTTACACTAAATAGATATTTTAAAAGTATATTGACTAAAACCAACCAAAACGGTAAAAGGACGATCTTTTACAATTCATCCCCCAGCTTCCTCACACTGCTCCATGTCTAGCTTTGATAGTACCATTTGTAATGGTCCAGCCCTAAACTAATTGCCGGTAGATATTGTTTAAAACGTATTTGTTAGGGATAGGTTTCCACACTCTTATAAGAAATGTTTGTCTCCCTCTTCAACCAACCCTTTCGAGTTTCTTCTCAAGGTTTCTAAAACGTGTATATTAGAGATAGGTTTCCGCATCCTTCTAAGGAATGCTTTGTCCCCCTCTCTAACCGAAAAAAGGATTGAGGATTAAAATCCAAAATTTTGAAAGTTGAATGCATGGGGTGGACCTAATCCCTACCTTCCTTTTTCTTCATGAGTTAGTTGGCCGTCCATATTCGATATTGCATATTGTAATTAAGATGGCTTAGACTTTAGATCATATGTTCGAGAGAAGATACGTTGATTTGAGTAAGATCACATTCTTCGTGCCTTGTTGCTATATATCTCATTCATACACCACCTTTTTTTTTGTTTGTTCCTGAGTTCTATAGTGAGGTACAGACAAAGTTCAAAATGTCAAATATTTGATTGATGAATGACAATTTGAGCGAAATTCTGTAGTGATATGAATATAGTTTCACATCAAGTAAACAATGGAATAGTCCAAACTCACCGCTAGTAGATATTGTCTGTTATGTATCGTCATCAACCTCACGATTTTAAAACGCGCCTATCAGGGAGATGTTTCCCCTCTCCAACCCATATGAGATCTCACAATCCACCCTATTGGAGGTCCGACGTCTTGCTCTAATACCATTTGTAATAGACCAAGCCCACCACTAGCAAATATTGTCCGCTTTAGCCCGTTACCTATTATTGACAATCTCACGATTTTAAAAAAGATATCTTGTCTTTTTTGTTTTGTTACTAAAATATCATTTTGGTCAAATGTACTAAAATATGATATTCTTATAATAAAGTCAATTTATGCAACCTCACCATTCTAAAAACGTAGCCACTAAAGTTCGATGGTAGAAATTAGCATTCCCATTCTAGAAAAGCATCTCTCTTCATTCCATTATCATCTCCATTTGGTAAACAGAGCATCAATTCTTGGTTGGTGTTCAAAAAATCAAAGTGGAAGAACACTATTCAGTTCTTCCATTAATGGGGTTGGAAAATTCAAAGTCATCCTTCTCCAAACTACTTTCATAAGTCAATCTTAGTTACATCACATCACAAAAATACATTTCCATTTTAAAGGAACCACTAAACACACTGTTCTTGTTCAAGATAAGATCAGAATCAGATCACTCATCACTTCAATAAAGATTAACAAATAAACAATGCGACAGACAAGAGCCATGTCAATCCCTTAAACTATTGGTGTATCAGCAAGTGGAACTTGTATTGGAGCAAAAGATGATTATGTCAAACTTTTTACACAATTTAAGATCCGTACTACAGACAAGATCCAAAACAGTAGAGATAGTCTTAAGAAAAATTTTGGGTACTCCTCAAAACTACTAACTTTTTATGTCTGGTGCTGAAAAGGAGTGGATGGAGACAATCAGTAGAGGCTATAACCAAGAAACTGGCTAATGATAATGGCAAGTCCAAGAGCAATGGCTACAAAAGAAGCAGCCCAGGTCAGTTTTTCAGTTATTCTAGGCACTCTGTCCTTCAATGCCTCGCTAAACGAGCCTATAAAAGCAGTATAGCTTCCCATTGAAATAACTGTTCCAACTAGAAACATAACAAGAAAGGCAGCGCCGGCTACACGGGAAGGCAAGGCCAGGGCAGGCAAGACTATCATGAGTGCATCGGGTTGTAGGCCATGGACAACTCCTGTGGCAAAAGTGGCAAAGCCTATCTTTTTTTTCTTCTTGTTCTTCTCCCCTATGACCATTGGTTTCTCTAATGTTTTGTAAATGCCGACATCACATTCACCATTTTCTAGACCTACAACACATGGGGTACGGACTTCTGAAGCTTCCCTAATACCCAGAACTCCTATTACAAATAGTGTCACGCCTACTACTATTGTGCCCCAGGTTCTGAGAATTTCAATGTGAAGCTTATCTTTTAGCAGTAAAAATAGTAGACCAAAAATGACCTGACCTGCATCATGACCACACCCCCAAAGAGCGCCCACTGCAGCACTTTCCATGCGGCTACAGCCAATTGAAAGGGGTGCAAGGGCAGCAAGGTGATCTGGTCCTGATAATGTGTGTAAGCAGCCAGCAAAAAAGCCAGTCCAAGCGCTACTTAATAGCTCACTCTGGATCAGTCTTCGCCCAACTGCAGCGGCTGCAGGACCTCCGGTTTTAGCTGCATTTTGGAAAGATGCAAAAGCTGCTGGCGCAAAGACTGGTTGGATCAGGATCAGGGCAAGAGCAGAAAGAACAAAGAGTGACTGTTTGACCTAAATCAAAGATATTTTATCACCTTTAGGAAGAAGATAAATAACTATAGACTAAAGCAAAGATATCATGTATCATCAGAATGATAGAACTCAAAATATATTGAAATATGAAAGATAACATAACTAGAAGATGATAACACGAATATTCGAGGTACTTGGTGTTAGGAATCACGACCTCCACAATGATACAATATTGTCCACTTTGAATATAAGCTCTCATGGCTTTGTTTTTAGGTTCTCCAAAATGCCTTATACCAACGAAGATGTATCATTACTTATAAACTCATGATCATCTCCTTAATTAGCCAATGTGGGATTCCCTCCCAACAATCCTCAACACTTGGAACCTTCCTTTCTTGAGCACTCTCACTCGAGCATAAGGCCACTATACAATTGCCCACCTCCTCTATATATAACAATTCACCACAGCAACTTCTCCACCTGGTTACTAGCATACCCTTATAATATCCTAATTCTCTTCTATTGTCCTTCCTATAACAGAATTTACACTTAAAAGGGTCTTTCTTAGTCAACATATTTAACAAGTTAATAGCTAAATAATATCAACAAAGTGTTTTCTTTGGAGCTATGGCTGTCCATCCTGAAAATCTAGAAAACTCATAACAGATGTGTATTAGGTTTAGATAAACAAATTTGAGATGTGATCGTTTTTACAATCATTCACTAATATCATTATATTGCTTCATAAATGTCAGCAATGCATGAACAATGTGAGCTGCTGGGATTTTAGTTGTGTCCAAAGAGTCAGACAAAGATTAAGGCGCAAAAAAATAAAAGCCCAATTATTGCTGCGTCTGTATTCTGACTCTGTCTGTGATTCTGATAGAGTCTGTGACCTCATGGAAGTAAATGTGAATAACTAATTTCAACGAGTACCACTAACAATAAATGAGGAGTGCAATATGGAGCAGAGATTTTCTCTGAACATACCCGTCGTTGTTCATTTAGATCAGTTTCAACATTTATTTCATAACAAAGAATATCATGTAACGGTTGAGACAACCAAAGCATAATCCAGAAATCCACAGTAATTGTAATTCACTAGAGACATTGATGGTTTACAAAATTGAAAATCAAAATCATGTTCTTGACTCTGATTCCACCAAGAAACTGGAATCCTAAAATTAGCTCTATCCCAAGCACCGCAGCAAGTATTCCACATGACTCGTATAATTAGGTAAAATTCATCCATAAATTGAAGAAAAATGTTCACGAATTTAAAAGAAATGTGCCCAACTTTCTATAATTAATCCAAAAAGAAATGAGTTATAACGTAACCAATTCACAGTATTTCAAACTTGACATAAAACCGATAAAATGTTCTTCAAAGCAAATAAGACGGCAGACTACATCCCAGCGAAATTCAATTATATGATAATCAAAATTAAAGCAAATCAGAACAGGAAATTAACGCCAGAAGAACAGAGAAATGAATTTCAATCCAATACCTTCTTCTTTCCGGCGAAATGTTCAAGCAAATCCGGCTTGGGCGAACTGGCTCTAGAATCGGACGTGGAAATCGAATCGCTCGACGAATTCGACGAAGAAAGACAATGAATCAACGGCATAGAAGGCTTTTCAACCTTAGAGGAGAGCAAACCAAGCGGACGGAGTCCATGGCGCGTCGGGAGGGGGAAATTGAGCTTCACGGAGTCAATGCGACGGAACCGAGGAAGAAGAAGAGGTGGATTCGGATTAATCTTGAAGGAGGTAGGAGAAGGAGAATACAGGAGCCTGTCCATGGCGCCTCTTCACCGTCGTATCGACCGTTGCCGGCGGCAAAGAAACTCCGATAGAGGGCGGCGGAGGAGGAAGAAGGGTGGAAGATGAGAATCCCAAATGGAGGCAGGTGGGTGGAGCAGGAAGATAGAGTCCAAATCAGACTAGTTCAACCGAAAATTAAAGTTCCCAATTTTATTTATTTATTTATTCATTTTATTATTTGCTGGTCCAATAAGATTAACGTGGGCTCATCTATTGCCATTAAATTAAAAAATAATAATAATAAATATTTTATAAAAATAAATTATTATAAATTTAAACTAATTAAACCAGCTTAATTCTTGTTTTAATTTAATAAACTATTTTTTATTAAATTATAAAGAAAAAAATTCAATTTTTAAAATCATATTAACTCAAATTTTTGGCAAAATTATAAAAAAAAAATGTTCCAACTACTTTGGTGACTTTCCGAAATCTGTGTTCATTCAGATATAATCTAGACAAACATTTTAATCTACTTTTACCTGTTACGTATCATCGCCAGCCTCATAGAAATCAATATGTGTTCGTTCATATATAATCTAGACAAACATTTTAATCTACTTAGACCCGTTACGGATCATCGTCAGTCTCACGGCTCGTTACGTATCATCGTCAGCCTCATAACCCGTTACATATCATCATCAGCCTAACGATTTTAAAACGCAGTTGTTAGGGATAGATTTTCACACGTTTATAAAAAATGTTTTGTTCTCTTCTCCAACCACGTTGAATCTCACCGTAATAGTTTTCGAACACCATTTAATATATATATATATATATATATCTTATTTTTCAAATGAAACCCTAAAAAAACATAATAATAAGGATAAATGACTATTTTTAAATCTCGAAAATATTTAACTAAAAATGATTATTATTTTGGTGATAATTTTATTTTAGATTTTTTAATTAGGGCAATCAAATTTGGCTTTAAAATTATTAAAAAAATTAATAAATTTTTCGAGTTTAAAATGAAAAGGTGTTATTTTAACCTACTTCTAAAATTATATGATTATATAATCAATATTATTTTGAAATTATATAAGAAAAAAAAATAGTATTTTTAGATTTTTTTAATTGTTTTACTTTTTTGGATTAATTTTTTTTTAATAAATTGTAATTTTGATGAAAGTATTAAATTTCAAATTAATAATTGACATTAGGCAGCCAGAAATGGTCAGGGTTGGAGTATAATGGAAATAATTTTATTTTTTAATTTTTTTAAAAAAACTTATTTAATTATTAAAAATTTGAAATTTTCCTATGTTCGAAATAAATTTTGTATTAAAAATTATGCTTACGAAGAAAGAAAGAAATAAATAATTATAAGGTTCGCTCGTGACTTGTATTATGGTCACTTAAATGAGCACTATCTTAGCACTGTTTTTTCAACACGTAGAAAATAGTATAAATAGTCGTAGATAGGATATGGTTTCTCACAGACGCTTTCAACTCATTGCCCTCAGGACATGAGTAGACTATGCTCCTTAAGTTTTGCCTCGATTGTTTGTCGCTTTTCCTAAGGGTAGTGAGTCGAAAGTGTCCGTGAGAAACCCTATCCTATCTATGACTATTTATACTCTTCTCTATGTGTGTTAGGTCCTATATCGGTTGGAGAGCGAAACGAAACATTTCTTATAAGAGTGTGAAAATCTCTCTCAAGCATACGAATTTTAAATCCGTGAAGCTAACGATGATATGTGACGGGCTAAAGTGGACAATATTTGCTAGTTGTGGGCTTGGGCTGTTATAAATGGTATCAGAGCCAGGTTCTGGGCAGTGTTCCAAAAAGGATGCTGGCTCCTTAGGGGTAGATTGTTAGGTTCCATATCTGTTGAAGAGGGGAACGAAACATTTCTTATAAGGGTGTAAAAATCTCTTCTCCAAGCAGACACGTTTTAAAACTCTGAGGCTGATGACGATAAGTAGCGAGCCAAAACGGATATAAACATCTTCTCCTAGCAGACACGTTTTAAAACTCTGAGGTTGATGGCTATAAGTAGCGAGCCAAAACGGACAATATCCATCAACGGTAGGCTTGGACTGTTACAACGTGCTAAAAAAACAGTGCTATGATAGAGCTTAGTTAAGAGACCATAATACAAGTCACGAGTGATAATAAATTATGATTCGATACGATAGGCAGTTAGTTAGTCACGAGCGTAGTCAATTATACTCGTGTAATAAGAATTATACTCACTAACAGTTTCGAGACACTACTCTTAGACGAGCTAGTACACGAGTAGATGCTATCAACGATGCGTAATCAATATACCATCCAAGGGTGTTTTCGTCATTTAAATATTTATAAATATATTTGTATTATATATTTATACATACAGGGGTATTTTCGTCATTTAAATGAATGAGGATAGCAGGTACTAACGTGGCGCGTATTTAAAAGCGCGATATCGTTGTTATCTATTTTCACTAAAATGAGAGGTTCAGCAACGTCCATCCTGAAGCGAAGCAGAGACACAAATCCCTCCTTCCATAATCCACTATAACACATCCTATCCGTCATTTCAAAAGTCAACAGTCAAACAAACCAAAAAGTCAACAGTCACCATTTTCTCCATATCCGATTGGACGATTGAAACTCTGTTCGAGTACTCGCGGCGCACTTGATCACAGTGGAAATTTTTAAGAACAAACTGAAAGCGTTCAGCATGTGGCTCACTTCAGTCTTTTTAGTGGTGGAGCTTCGAGCTTCGAGCTTTGAAGGTTTGGCTCCAATGGCGAGGCCGGTTCAGATTGAAGTGTGGAATCCGAATGGAAAGTATAGAGTTGTTAGCACTAAGGCTATGCCTGGAACTCGATGGATCAATCTCTTGATCGAGCAAGATTGCCGAGTCGAGGTATGTTATTTTTGATGTTTCTCACTTTGTTTTCGCCTGTTTCGCGGAAATGTTGATTTGGAGTGAAATTTTGTATTCATTTGGTGTTGTAGATTTGTACCGAGAAGAAGACGATACTCTCAGTAGAGGATATCGTTTCTCTCATCGGCAATAGGTGCGACGGCGTTATTGGACAGGTATTGAACTTAATCGAACTGGTATTGGTTGATCCAAAAATTTTTGTGCATTTTAGATAGTTTGAATCGAATCGAATGAATAAGTTTTTTCCAGTCGTAGAGGAAAGTTAATCTCTATATAAAAGCTAATTCAAAATAGATTCTAAAAACTGAATTGTAGTGATTTGAGTGATCACGATGGCTCGTTCACGTGTGATTCATGATCGATTGACGTCGCAAATGTTTGGTTGCTATACAGCTGCAAATGAGTTTTCGTATTCGTGATTCTGAGATTCGTTTTCTTGGATGTTTCAGTTGACTGAAGATTGGGGAGAGGTGCTGTTTTCTGCACTAAGCAGAGCGGGAGGCAAAGCTTTTAGTAATATGGCTGTTGGTTACAATAATGTAGATGTTAATGCTGCTAATAAGTATGGTATTGCTGTAGGAAACACTCCTGTAAGTTTATTTCTCTGTTAAATGCTACAACGTGAATTTGTATTTGGTACATCTTAATTTTAATGCTCTGTTGCATATTACATATTTGGTTCTGCATATTCTGTGCTACAGACTGGGATTTAGATCATTCTTTTCTTTCTTGTTTAGGGAGTACTTACAGAAACCACAGCAGAGTTGGCAGCTTCACTTTCTCTTGCAGCTGCAAGAAGGATAGTTGAAGCTGATGAGTTCATGAGGGCAGGCCGCTATGATGGATGGCTTCCCAATTTGTATGACCATCTGCCATGATTTGAATTATTCTCTAGAAATAAGCAACCAACATGGCTCAACAAATTTGAAATAATTTCTTTCAATAGGTTTGTTGGAAACTTGCTGAAAGGACAGACTGTTGGTGTGATTGGAGCTGGTCGTATTGGATCTGCTTATGCAAGAATGATGGTAGTTTCCTAACATAATTGATTATGAGCTTAATGATTTCTAAATTGGGTTCTAGAAACGTAGTTATCTTTCTTGAAGATCATTAGGATTTCAAGCGAATGTTTTCATCAATGATTAAATTAGGATTCAATGGTAGAGTGCCTATTTTGCCTTGCAGGTAGAAGGGTTTAAGATGAACCTGATATACTTTGATCTTTACCAGTCAACCAGACTTGAAAAGTTTGTTACAGGCATGTCTTGATCAACAATTCTTGAAAGCAATGAGTTTGAGTTCCTTTAGCTGAAACGCTTGTTTAATTGCAGCCTATGGTGAGTTCCTGAAAGCCAATGGCGAGGCTCCCGTGACATGGAGAAGAGCATCATCCATGGAAGAGGTGCTTCGAGAGGCTGATGTGGTATGACTTTGATATGATTAATTAACATGCTCCTGAAGAGCTTGTCTCCCCTTATGTTACATAAATTAGCTGTTCTTTGTTCCTTTGGATTTGTAGATAAGTCTTCATCCAGTACTGGATAAAACCACCTTCCATCTGGTGAACAAAGAAAGTCTTAAAGCCATGAAGAAGGTGAAGCTTGCTAAAGCTCTTTTCTCTCTTCAATTATGGTTTCAATCTCCTGACCCCATTACATAGATTCACTGATTGGTTATATTTAAACGTATGTTTCTTCAAACCATGTTATAATTGCAGGATGCAATCCTCATTAACTGCAGTCGAGGACCTGTGATCGATGAAGCTGCCCTTGTCGAGCATTTAAGAGAGAATCCGATGTTTCGAGTTGGCCTTGATGTCTTTGAGGTATGTCTGTTCATAATTCGTCACTATCTCATCTTAAAGTTGATTTGCGACAATATGATCATCACCTAGGATGAACCATACATGAAACCTGGGCTAGCTGATATGAAAAATGCCATCATTGTTCCTCACATTGCTTCCGCTTCCAAGGTAAACAAAAATCTTGCATAGTTGACAGTAAAATAAGGATATCGTTGCAGAAGTATTAACCCTTTTTCATTATTATCATGTAGTGGACTCGTGAAGGAATGGCGACACTGGCTGCTCTTAATGTCCTGGTGTGCAACCTATAAATTTATACTCACCTCATAAATATACTTGATTTCCTATAAATTTGTTCTTATGATTTGGCTGTCATGTTAAGCTAAGTGCACTGCCTCCTCTAACCTCTAACTATAGGGAAAGATTAAAGATTATCCCGTTTGGTCCGATCCAAACCGAGTAGAACCTTTCCTCAACGAGAACGTTCCGCCTCCAGCTGCATCTCCGAGCATTGTGAACGCGAAAGCCTTGGGTAGTAAAAACCTACCTTGACTGAAAACGGGAGCTTATTATAGTTCAATTATCTTACTTTCATAATTTGAGATCTTTGCAGGATTGCCTGTTTCAAAGTTGTGAAGAACGCATGCGTGTGAACATCAAGATCTTTCGCACAAATTGAAAGCATTATATATTGGAGGTAAATGAAAGATTGTATTTGTGAATGATATTGATGATGAATGTAGAACTCTTGGACAATTGATTATAATCTGCATCTATCTTTTTCGATTTCGATGAACCGTTCATCACTAGTTTCTACCGTATCAATATTCATATCAATTGAGTTTAAGTTAATCAAAATTAAACATGTTTAATGTTAAAGTTCTTACGATTGAGTTAGGAATGTAATATGGGTGGAAACTATTAATAAACACAAGAAAATAAGTTAAAAAACAAAAGTACCCGGTTGTACTTAATAACTTTTAGTTAAATTAGAAGTTTTTATTTTTGTTAAATAGATCAACATTTTAATTAGAAAAAGCTCTCCAAAATTCTTTTTTGAAACAATATTTCATAATTATGGTAGGTATATTAGATATCAATTATTATTTTCACCGTCAAAAAAACATAATTAAAATTTAGGCTAAATAAATAAAAATACCAAGTATTTTTCTAAAAAATACCCCTAAAAATTCAAAAAATTCAATAATATTGTCAAACTTTCTTTCCATAAATCTGAAAAAATATACCGTTAATTTTGGGTGAAAATAATTACTTGATTAATCTAATTTTACTTTTTTTCTCTGTGACATTTTCCATGAGATTTTTTTTTAATGTTATCTCCAAATCTATCCATTGCGGACCCAGTATTTTTTTTTTGTCACATGAATTGGTTCGGTCGTCTTATCGAGATGAACTAGTATGTCAAAATATTCCATATTTAACCCATTTTTTAAAAGAAAAAAAAAAATTTAAGAAAGGAGTTGATGACATGTTAAAAATATATATATAATATTTAAAAGTAAAATTGAGAGCATTAGTAAACATTTCCATTTTTGTTGGAGTCAATAATATTAATAAAAAAAACTATCTACCAAAAAATTCTCTCTAAATCTTTTAATATTTCTTTTTAAACTATTTTTTAATTTATTAAAATAAAAAAAAAAGTTAAAAGAAATTTTATAATTAAAGAATATATAGATGTATTATGATTTAAAAATTTAGAAAATTTAAGAGTATCTCTTAAAAATAAAATCTAATATATACAAATATTTTTAATCTAAAAATTTATGAATAATAAATTTGTATCAGAATAAATAGTGTATATATAAATAACTACGCTCTTATTAATTCACCAACAGGTAGGATTTCTCAAATCCCTCAACAATGTCTTCATCCAAGATCGTTCTCAGGAGTTTCGACGGCGAAACCTTCCACATCGATGAAGCGGTGGCTCTCGAGTCTCCGACCATCAAGCACATGATCGAGGACGATTGCGCCGATACGGTCATCCCTGTGCCCAATGTCACCAGTTCCATTCTCACTAAGGTGATTGAGTTCTGCAAGAAGCATGTCGAGGCCGATGCTAAGGATTCTAAAGCCCTCGATGATACTCTCAAAGCCTGGGACGCTGAATTCGTCGAGGTTAATCAGAATATCCTCTTTGATCTCATCTTAGTGAGTTCTCTGTTCTTTCTGTTATTCCTCTGTTTCTGTCCTTTTCTTTAGCTCACGTGGTTATATTAAGAGGATATTTTGGTGATATATTAGTTAGAATATATCTGAGATATTTAGGGAGTTGTTAGTATAAATTTGATTAATCGTGTATTTTATTTATTTAGAAGATTTAGTTAGTTATATATTTTTTTTTCTATTTTTAGGTATTAGTTAATAGTTTGTATCTATAAACGTGGTAAACCTCAATTAAGATCATACATTTTTTCAATTCTATTTTCTATTTCTATTTCTTAACATGGTATCAGAGCATCGATCGTGGTGTTCTTAAATATCAAAATTTTCTTTATGGCGGAATCAGCCAAATCCAGCTTTAAAATTTCGAATGTTGATTTAACACATCCTTACTATATGCATCACTCTGATCAGCCAGGATATTCACTTGTTCCAATCAAATTAAATGGAGCAAATTACCAATCCTGGAGTAAATCAGTTATGCATGCTCTTATTGCCAAGAAGAAAATTGGCTTCATTGATGGCACAATTGAGGAACCGCCCCAAGATGCAAATTCGACCGAATTCGAACTCTGGAATCAGTGCAACAGTATGATAATATCTTGGTTAACTCATTCTGTTGAAGCAGATATCGCTAAAAGCATTATTCACGCCAAGACAGCTCATCAAGTGTGGGTTGATCTTCGCGATCAATTCTCACAAAAGAATGCTCCAGCAATTTTTCAAATACAAAACTCGATAGCAACGATGTCACAAGGAACCATGGCACTGTCAACATATTTCACAAAGCTCAAAGCACTCTGGGATGAACTGGAAGCGTACCGCACACCATTTACGTGTAATCAACGTCAAATACATATTGATCAACGTGAAGAAGACAAGTTGATGCAATTGCTCATGGGGCTCAATGAGTCTTATAAAACGGTGAGATCTAACATATTGATGATGTCTCCATTACCTAATGTGAGGCAAGCTTATTCATTACTTGTACAAGAAGAGATGCAGCGACAGGTAATTTCTGAACCTACTGAGAATTCCTCGATTGCATCAGCAGTGCAGAAGAAAACAACATATTCAAAATTCGCCAAGGACAAATCGTGTGAACACTGCAATAAAAGTGGTCATACAATCAATGAGTGTCGAATTCTTAAGTTTCATTGTAAGTTTTGTGATAGAAGGGGACATACAGAAGATCGGTGTCGACAGAAAAATAATTCTACAAGGACAAGACAAGTCAATCAACACAATCATCGTGGATACCGATCATCTGCAAATATGGCCGATGTTTCACAGTTGAATACAAAAGAACAGTCACCTAATTCCATTCCAAATTTTTCTTCTGAGCAATTACGACAGATAGCACAAGCCTTATCTGCAATCAATCAAAACCCTTCTGGTAATTCTGGCAATCACATTAATGTTGCAGGTTTGTTTCCCATATCTACATTATCTGTTAACTCTGCGAGTTCTAATTCATGGATTCTCGATAGTGGAGCTACGGATCATATAGTATCAAAATCTTCTGTTATGACTGATCCAAAGGCTGTCATCATGTCTACAATAAATTTGCCTAATGGAGAGACAGCACGTGTGTCACATACTGACAATATTTTCCTTAGCCCTAACCTTAAGTTAAACAACGTTTTATGTGTGCCTTCATTCAATTTAAACCTAATGTCGATCAGCAAACTTACCAATAACTTGAAATGTTATGTCACCTTCTATCCTGATTCTTGTGTTATGCAGGACTTAGCTACGGGGAAGATGATTGGCTCGGGTAAATAATATGGAGGTCTCTATCATATTTCTTCATCTCCAATCAAATCTTCAGCTCATCAAGTATCTCAGTCATCTGATTTGTGGCATTTACGTCTAAGTCATCCTTCTTTTTCTCGTTTTAAATTTCTAGCTTATCGATTGTATCTTAATAATGCGAGTTATTCTCATAATTGTAGTATCTGCCCGTTAGCAAAACAAACTAGGTTGTCTTTCCCAAGAATTCAATAACAACCCATTCTGCCTTTGATCTGATACATTATGATGTTTGGGGACCACATAAAATTCCTACCCATTCTGGTTTGCGTTTTTTTCTCACTATTGTTGATGATTTTACTCGATGTACTTGGGTTTTTCTAATGCAACATAAGTCAGAAGTACATCATTTGTTAATGAACTTTGTTAAATTTGTTCAAACTCAATTTCATACTACTATCAAGATAGTTCGATCAGACAATGGGACTGAGTTCCTATCTTTGCAGCCATTCTTTACTTCTTGTGGTATTGAATTTCAGCGCACTTGTGTCTATACTCCACAACAAAATGAAGTCGTAGAACGTAAGCATCGCCATATCCTAAATGTAGCTAGATCTCTTCTTTTTCAGTCACAGGTTCCACGTAATTTTTGGGGAGAGTGCGCTTTAACGGCTGTTTATCTTATAAATAGAACGTCATCACCAGTGTTATCTAACAAGACACCCTTTGAAGCACTCTACAAACGATCACCTACATTTCATCATCTTAAAGTTTTTGGTTGTAAATGTTATGCAACTATAGTACATCCTAAGCAAAAATTTGAACCTCGGGCAATTCCTTGTGTTTTCGTAGGATATCCTTGTGGTCATAAAGATTACAAATTGTATGACATGCAATCTCACAAATTCTTTATCAGCCGTGATGTTAAATTTTGTGAAGATGATTTTCCTTTTTCATCAGCTTCACAAACTTCGACATTAGCTCCTTCGACTCCTGTTGTTTCACTTCATGATCCATCCTACTTAAGCATCCATCCTCCACCTTCCATTCCTCCTTCACCTCTTATCCCTTCACCTACTACTTTGTCGTCTCCTCCACCTTCTCTAGATTTCCCTACTGATTCCAATCCTATCCCGCCTGATACATCAACTTCACTCTGACGTTCTACTCGCACTAAACAGCCTCCAGCTTGGCATAAGGATTATGAGATGTCTTCTGGAGCCAATCATTTAACCTCTAGCTCAAATCCCGGCACTGGCACCAGGTATCCCCTTCATCATTACCTTTCATTCTCTCGTTTTTCTCCTACTCAACGTGCTTTTCTAGCTCTTATTACATCCCAGATAGAACCTAAAACCTATGACGAGGCAATTGACGACCCTTTATGGCAGCAGGCTATGAATGATGAAATTGCAGCTTTGGAACGTAATCATACATGGTCTCTCGTTCCTCTACCACCTGGTCATAAAGCTATTGGTTGTCGCGGGGTGTACAAAATTAAATACAACTCTGATGGTTCTGTTGAACGTCATAAAACTCGACTTGTAGCAAAGGGATACACTCAAGTTGAAGGTATTGATTACACAGAAACAATTTCCCCTACAGCGAAACTTACTACACTTCGTTGCTTACTCACTATTGCTGCTGCTCGAAAATGGTTCACCCATCAGTTGGATGTTCAAAATGCCTTTCTCCATGGTAATCTAGACGAGGAAGTTTATATGTCTTTACCACCAGGTCTTTGCCGACAGGGGGAGAATACAGTATGTCGGCTCCATAAATCTCTTTATGGATTAAAACAGGCTTCTCGCAATTGGTTCTCCATATTTTCTACAACTATACAAAATGCAGGCTACACTCAGTCCAAAGCAGACTACTCTTTGTTTACCAAGAGTAAAGGTACTTCTTTCACTGCAGTTCTAATCTATGTTGATGATATTCTGTTGACAGGCAATGATCTCAAAGAAATGCAATATCTCAAGACTAGTTTACTCCAGAAATTTCTTATCAAAGATTTAGGAAATTTGAAATATTTTTTAGGCATTGAATTTTCTCGGTCTAGAAAAGGAATTTTTATGTCTCAAAGGAAGTATGCTCTAGACATCCTTCAAGACACAGGCCTTACACGAGCACGTCCAGACAAATTTCCTATGGAGTAAAATCTGAAACTTTCTTTAACTGAAGGAGAGAAATTGAACGATCCAAGTAAATACAGACGGTTGATTGGCAGATTAATATAGTTGACTGTCACTAGGCCTGACATAGCTTATTCAGTTCGTATGCTTAGCCAATTTATGCATGAACCAAGAAAACCACATTGGGAGGCAGCTCTTCGAGTTCTGAGGTACATCAAAGGCACTCCTGGTCAAGGACTCCTACTGCCATCTGAAAACAATTTAAGATTACAAGCATATTGCGATTCTGACTGGGGTGGTTGTCGAACTTCCAGACGGTCTATTTCTGAGTTCTGCATTTTCCTTGGAAATTCAATTATTTCTTGGAAGTCTGAAAAGCAGACTAATGTGTCCAGATCATCAGCAGAAACCAAGTATCGAGCTATGGCAAATACTTGTTTAGAGTTAACTTGGTTAAGATACATTCTTCAAGACTTGAATGTTCCAGTGTCCGAACCAGCATTATTATATTGTGATAATCAAGCAGCATTACATATAGCAGTCAATCCAGTTTTTCACGAACGTACGAAACACATTGAAATAGATTGTCATATAATTCGAGAAAAGTTACAAGCTGGAATCATCAAACCGTGTTATATTTGGACCAAAATGCAATTGACAGATGTTTTAACTAAAGCTCTGGGAAGACAGCAATTTGACCTTTTGAAGGACAAGTTGGGTGTGATCGACATACACTCTCTAACTTGAAGGGAGTATTAAGGGAATATTTTGGAGATATATTATTTAGAATATATTTGAGAGATTTAGGGAGTTGTTAGTATAAATTTGATTAATCGTGTATTTTATTTATTTACAAGATTTAGTTAGTTATATATTTTTTTTCTATTTTTAGGTATTAATTAATAGTTTGTATGTATTTAAACGTGGTAAACTTGAATCAAGATCATACATTTTTCCAATTCTATTTTCTATTTCTATTTAACAATCAGAAGATGTTTTAAATTACATGCTTTTTTTGGTGATGGATAACAATGAATGTGTTGTTGGGTACAACCAACCAAGCAGGCCGCTAACTTTCTGGACATCAAGAGTCTGCTGGACCTCACATGCCAGACAGTGGCAGACATGATCAAGGGAAAGACCCCAGAAGAAATTCGAAAGACATTCAACATTAAGAACGATTTCACTCCAGGCTTTCCCGAGCTTCCCCTCAAGACTTTAAAACGCGTCTGCTAGGGAAGGTTTACACACCCTTAAAGGGTCTCCTCCCCAACCACCATGGGACATCACAGAGCGTTTTGGTAATTTGTTCTCCTTCCAACCACCCTAGGGTAAAATCATTTAGTTATGATTTGATACCCGTTTTGTTTTACACCAATGTAGGACATCACATAGCGTGTGTTCAAATCATTTAGTTATGATTTGATAACGGTGTTTTTTAAAAAATATGTTTGTTTTTTATATCGGGTTAAAATTTCACTTGTTTTTTAAAAGGCCATTTAGATTTAAGTAAATTTAAAAATATTAAAATTTAATTATTTATCCACTCTTTTAGATTTTAAAAATTTAGCTTGGTTTTGAAAAAAATTAAAATTACATTTATTATACTCTTCACCTTTAAAACTATTTTAAAAATTATATTTTTTAATTATCTTAATTGTTCTTATCATATACAAAATATCATAAAATTCTCTCAATATTTTCTATAATTGGATAAAATTATCATAAATAAAACCTTAGGGTTAATTTTGTACAATTTTATTAAATTATGAGGGAATTAATTTTAATATTTCAAAACAAAAATCAACTTTTTTTTTTAATAATTAAATTAATTTTGAAAAGAGATGACAGCTGGAAAGGAAGGAGATAAGGATGATGACAAGGCCACCTTTTGGAATTTTTCTTTTTTGAGAATTGGGAACGGAAATCTAAGTTTTAATATTTCCTTTTTCCTTTACAATTTCCACGTCATAATTTAATACAAATATATATTTTTTAAAATAAATAAATATTTCTATATATATATATATATATAAACAAAGTTAATAAATAAATTGCAAGTTTCTATTATTGTAAATAAAATCTTACAATTCTTTTTTTATAGAAAAAGTTTATTTTTGGTTAAACTACGTGTAAATAATTATTAATTTTTTTTGTAAAGTTCTAGAATATGTGGCGTGAATATTTAAATATAAATTTCATCATTTAATTTTGATCCTACAAATTGGGGTTATTCATATGACACTGAATAACCTAGACTATCAAAGCCAACTCTATTCGAAGTTGAGTTTGGGTTGAGTCGTGTAAGATCCCACATTGGTTAGACACGAGTAACAAATCATTTCTTTGAAGGGTGTGAATAATCTCTCCCTAACAAACACATATTTTAAAATTGTGAAACTGACAACAATATGTAACTCGTTCAAGCGAAAAATATCAGTGGTGAGTTTGAATTGTTACAAGTCGAATTAAACAAGGGTAATTGATACAATAGAAACCTCGGGTAAAATGCCCACCCATAACCCAGCAGATAAAGTACATTACATAGTCCGTTTTAGGGATTGACAACTTACCCATTCAGTGACTTTGACACTGGACGTTCCAAATATGGGGTATTTTATCAGGTCGGGTGAATTCAATAATGTACGCTTGTTGGCATTCCAGCTTTCCTTCTCCTTTCAGGGTCTACCTAAAAGGGAATCTAGTGTTTCTTGGTCGTGAATATCTAAATAGGATGAATCGCCCCGTGGTTTGCTTCGGAACAAAACAATTAGAATTAGGCTCGTTGAACTGGAATGTATATTATCCATATAAGGGATCTTTCAATGGAGAAGATCTGTCGACCTAAGATGAAAAGAGAGATCTATCTATTTTATTTAGTTATTCAGTTAAACTAATGATTCGTTGTTGTAACAGATAGCAAAAAATATTTCATCTGGGGTATTCAAAATTTTCATTTAATTAACGAATTGAAACTTTTTTTTTTTTTTTTTTGTCAAAAACTTAATGAACTCGAAAATAAGATTTGCAACACAACCTTACCATATTTTAAAGATTATTATAAATATTTGATATTTAAATCTCACGTGAACATAGTAGTTAATATAATAGACGTTGTGGATAAATACGATATCGCGAAAATATATTTTTATATATTTCTAATAATTTTTTTTGTATTTTTTTAAAAAATGGAAAAAAAAAATAATAATAAAAGAAGTAATTATAAATAGGAAGGTGGCATTAAAAGATGTGAGCAGATGGTGGGACCCATATATGACGGTTGTCAGTTAGTCAATGGCTTTTATTTTTTTATTTTTTAAAAAACGCAAAAAGACGGCGTAATGGATGAGATGACCGTTGCCCGTTTGTCTTACGCCGTTTTCCCAACGGTTCAAGAAAGAATGCTCTAGAACGATCTCGACGGGATCTAGCCGTTTCCTCTATTTTCTTCTATTTTTTTAAATATAGTTTTTAATTTATTATTTTTATATATAATTTTCCCAGTTTTTAAAGTTTAAAATTAAAATTTTAATTTTTATAAATGAGATAAAATCTCCTAAATAAATTTTATAATTTAATAATCAGATAAATGTGTTGTTCTACCAATAAGATTGTCGGATGACCTTATCCATGGCTGCGTGGCGGCTGATTGGATAATCTTAAAAAATAATTAATTAATTTAAAAAATCAGAATGCTGAAGCAGCATCATCCATAATACATATTACTCCACTCAATACTTTCTCTTTTTCTTAATAAATTTATAATTAATTAAATATTTTATTTATTCTGTTCAATAATGGCAAACTGACCAACTAACGCTAGCCTTGTCGCCGTCTCTTTCCTCGTTAGTATTAATAATTAATTAATTAGTATTTATTAAAAAAAAATACTTACATAGAAAAAAATAAACATGAAAAATCTTATTAATGAAAATAAGGATTAAGAGAATATTAGATTTAAAACAACAACGAAATTAATAATAACAATAATTAATGAAGAAAAATCTGTGTTCCTATAATGTATTGAATTTTTATTTTTATTATTCCCAACAAATTTAAATTATAAAAAAAACTTTTTATTTTTTATTTTTTTATTTTTTTTTGTCTTTTGGTGATAGGAAAATTAATCATATTTTTACGGTCATTCATCTCTTTATATTATTATAATGTCATTGATATTATTTATATAAAAAATTTAAAATAATTTATATTCATAAAAATATTTTCTTTGAACCATCCAAACAATTAAGTTGTTGCTTGCATTGTTTACGGTGGGAGTTGAGCTCGTTAATTGAGCCGAGTCCATATTATATCAGTTGAATCAACAAAATAAAAATCAATAGGAGAGCGTTATTTTGTTCGATGCAATATATATAGTATAAGCGAGTTTTCATTTCCTTAGCAACTTTGACAAAAAAATGACAATTTGTTTTTGCGAGAGTAGATGACAAGAAAGTGATATTGTCCACTTTGAGCCTAAGCTCTCATGGTTTTGCTTTAGGCTTCCCAAAAGATCTCATACCAATGAAGAGTGTATTCTTAGATTATAAACCCATGACCATTCCCTAAATTAACCGATGTGGGACTTTCATCATCCAACAGGGGTTAGTAGCTACTAACATATCGAGCGCCAAGATAACTACATGTTTTGTTGTCGATTCATTTGTAGTTTCTAACTTTAAGGACCATTAATGAAATTTATCCAATTATAGGGACAAAAGTCTAATTTTAAAAAAATATAGAAACTAAATATTAATTTGCAATTTAGCCCTTCCATTTATTATTAAAAAATAAAAATAAAAATAACGGCGTTAGAAAAAGTTTTAACGGTACAGCAACAGCTAAAGGACAAAATATAATAAATATTGATTTTTAATTTAATTTAATTTTTTTTAAAAGACAGAATGTTACCGTTATAGAGTTGGAGGCAGAGGGTTTAGTTGGATGCCAGGCTGCGCCTTGTGGGGTTTGCCCCAATCGCCTGCTCACCTCATATCATTACGCTCACCTCTAATTGACCACTTTATTTATTTATTTATTATTATTATTTTTTAATTTATCGACTAAATTTATTATCAATTTAAGTACAACTCAACTGATTAAAAAATATATATTATTAATACTTATAAGTTATTAATCTCTAATTACAAGTATAGAAAATATTGGTTATAATGTAAATAGTATTTTTTAAAAATAATTTAAAAAACAACTGCACAACTCAACTTGAAAATAAAGAGTTGAGTCGAAAATTTTAATCGAATTGTTTGAGTCATTTATTCAACCAACTTGAAATTTTGGGTTAGTTTCACGTAATAGTAGCTTGAGGCAACCTCTAGTAAATATTGTTTGTTTTGTCTTGCTACATATAGCTGTGGAGAAGTTCTCACTCCTCTATAAGAAATGTTTTAACTGATGTAGGAACCTCTCCCTAATAGACACGTTTTAAAATCGAAAGGCGGATGACGATATATAACCGGACAAAGCGGATAACATTTATTAGTGGTAGGTTTGGACTGATACAAATGACATTAGAGTTATACACTGAGTAGTGTACAAGTGGAGACGTTGGCTCCCAAGAGGGTGAACTGTGAGATCTCACATCGATTAGAGAGGAGCACGAAACATTATTTACAACGGTGTAGAAACCCGAGAGGTTTACTTTAACAACAAAACCCTACTCCAAACACAAAATTCCAAAAATACCCCTTTGGTTTTTATCTATAAAGAGCATCCATTTCCCCTTCTCTTCACCTTCCCCTTCCCAAACTACTCTCACAGAAAACAGAGCAACAACCAGAAGCTTCCCCTGTAAAATTTCACCGTCCCCTCGCCGGAATTTCAGTTTAAAAATGTCGAAAGAGGTGATGGAAGAAGGACAATCCGGCCTGAGAAAGGACTACGTCGATCCACCGCCGGCCCCGCTCATCGACGTCGCCGAACTCTCCCTCTGGTCCTTTTACAGAGCCCTAATCGCCGAGTTCATCGCCACTCTCCTCTTCCTCTACGTCACAATCGCCACCGTCATCGGCAACAACAAACAGACCAATGTTTGCGACGGCGTCGGAATCCTCGGAATCGCTTGGGCCTTCGGCGGCATGATCTTCGTCCTCGTCTACTGCACCGCCGGCATCTCAGGTAACTCACGAAATCTTGATTTTCATGTTTTAGGGTTTAGGGTTTTGTGGTTTTTATTTGCGATTTGTTTGCAGGTGGACACATTAATCCG
Organism: Cucurbita maxima; assembly: GCF_002738345.1. Taxonomy (NCBI): domain Eukaryota; kingdom Viridiplantae; phylum Streptophyta; class Magnoliopsida; order Cucurbitales; family Cucurbitaceae; genus Cucurbita; species Cucurbita maxima. The sequence continues at coordinate 3,889,361 of NW_019272027.1, forward strand.
GCGGTGACATTTGGGCTGTTTCTGGCGAGGAAGGTGTCGCTGATCAGAGCCGTCGGGTACATGGTAGCGCAGTGTGCCGGAGCAATCGTCGGCGTTGGGTTGGTTAAGGCGTTTATGAAACACGATTATAACGGCCACGGCGGCGGAGCTAACTCCGTTCAGTCTGGTTACAGTAGGGGTACGGCTCTTGGCGCTGAGATCATCGGAACTTTTGTTCTTGTTTACACTGTTTTCTCTGCTACCGATCCCAAGAGAAGCGCGCGTGACTCTCACATTCCGGTAAGTTTCTTCTCCGACCACCATGGATCTTGGATTTTCATAACGTATATCGTTACGAAGTCATATTTGGTTCATTTTATAGGTTTTGGCGCCATTGCCGATTGGATTTGCGGTGTTTATGGTTCATTTGGCCACCATTCCCATCACCGGAACCGGAATTAACCCGGCGAGAAGCTTCGGCGCCGCCGTGATTTACAACAATGAAAAAGCCTGGAACGACCACGTGAGTCATCGCCGGCTAGAGATTTTCAATTAATATTTTCCGATTGTGAAATGATTTCTTATAACCCTTTGGTGGGATTTTTACAGTGGATCTTCTGGGTCGGTCCGTTCGTCGGAGCACTGGCGGCGGCTGCGTACCACCAGTACATTCTCCGGGCAGCCGCCATTAAAGCTTTGGGATCATTCCGCAGCAACCCCACCAACTGAGGAGAAGAAGAAGAAGAAGAAGAAGAAGAAGATGTTTTAAATTATTCGTTATTATTTGTTTGGGTTTTGTGTTTAATTTAATTTTTAATTTTTGTTTCTTAGTTTTAATTTTTGGGATTTGTAATATTTATGTTTTGTTCATGAGAAGATTCTAGTGGTTGTTGTTGGCCTTCAATTTGTCTCATTTCTTTCTTTCGTTAGCATTTTTTACGAGATCCCGATCTCGAATCTACTGGCTACTACAACACTTAATTCACAATGAGCCCACCGATGTTCTAAATCAAAATCCAAATTCGAATTGCATACTGATTCACGGTTTAGCCTGATATTAGTTTGTTTGTGCTCGTTATTCGAATTGCATACTAACCTGAGCCTACCGACCACTCTCAACACTTCATTCACGATGAGCCCACCAAACTACATACTTTGCTTGCTCCTTCCTTGTGCTACTAACTTGAACCTATCGACCACTCCAACGCTTCATTCACGACGACCCCACCAAATTATATACTATTTATGCTCCTTTTTTATGCTATTTACTGTCCTGATCGACGACTCTAACACTTAATTTACGTGAGCCCACCAATTTCCCTAATCAAAATGGTTTGGCCAAGTATCAGTATGTTTATTTACCGATTCTAACTATATATTTTGTTTTCTCCTTCCTCGACTACTAACCCTCCCGATTCCAGACAAAGAAAAGGGGAAAAAATCATAGTTTGAAGTAGCTATTTATATTTATATTATATACATTAAAATAAATTAAACTATATTTTATTCTCTGATTAAAATTTTTTTTAAATATATAAGTGAAATAAGGTTTATTTGTATAAAATCATTTGAAAAAAATAAAAAATAAAAAATAAATAACATTTGTGAGAGCTTAGAACTTAGGATACTCTAAGGAGATGGTAAAGCCCAATGAGGTAAAGCCACGTGTACGTAACAAAAGCAGGGTAAAATGGGGAGGGAGAAGGTTTTAAATTATTTTTAAAAGAAAAAAAAAAGTAAAAAGAAAAGACAAAAAAGCTAAAAAGAAAGTTAGTTGGCGCCGTCCAACTAAACGGCAGAGAGAGAAAGAGAAGAATCGATATTTCAGGAAGTGGGCCCCACACTACTCAATTTTACACGTCACGACAGCACGCACATGGGCATGTGGGCCCCACTTCCACTTAAAATTTTTAACTTCCCAAAATCAACTTTTTTTTTTTTTTTTTTTTTTTTTTTTTTTTTTTTTTTTTTTTTTTTTTTTTTTTTTTTTTTTTTTTT